>NC_056737.1:209054707-209294707 GCF_019279795.1 Protopterus annectens | reverse complement strand
ACACCTACACAAGTATCATGCTGCAAGATGTTTTTAAACTTCTATTACAAATGCGGGATATGTATGTACATCAGAAAGTATTTAGATAAAGCTTATCTTCTCTGTGTCCATACATGGTATCATCCTGCAAAAAAAAATGCATCTCTAACACATTTTCTATGTTTTGTGTATGTACGTACTTTAGAAATATATTTGAAAATGTTATATGTTGTTCACTATATAAATATGTGCAATGTTTCTCTGTATGCAGCTGCTTAATATGTCTCTGCAATATGACTGTTTTTCTCATTTGCTATCTTTATAAATCACTGTACAATCGTTTTTGCTTTATGACCCACATTATGCATAAAAAGGGTCACTAACCAGCCCACTCACCCAGTTAACAAACAGAATGAATAAATGCATGCATACATACATCCTTCACTGGTTGGTTCCTAAGTATTGTGAAAACAAGATCTAAAGTTACCAACAACTGTCAAAATGTTGAACTTACAATTAGTTTTGTAGGCTTTCATATAATTGACTGTTTTTAGTAAACTGGGCTGTGTCTGACAAAGTAGGATTATGTTTCAAACTACTTCTTTATTTTTACTAGCAATCAGTTTTTATAGGTATATTTGAATATTTGCATTTACTGTGGAAAGCCACCTAGTAAATCTCACTCGATAGTACCACTCCGGTTCTGAACATGCAGTCAAATTTTAACATGATTCATGTTGAGTATTTATCTACCATCTCAAATATCCATATTCCTCTGCAGCTTGTCTTCTTTGCTTAGCAGGAACTTCCCAGTCAAAAACAGAAATAAACAAACCAATAAATGTATGGTTACAATACCTTGCTGAAAATGTTTTTGAATGGAAAAAAAATCATATCAGGCAGCATTTACTTTCACAACTTTGATGTTATCAGCATTTCTCATTACATTTACAGCAGTCTTGTTTTCGGCACTAAAAAATTCTTAAATGACCTTGCAAACAGGCAGATAGATTTTTAGGAGGCTAGTGCACTATATATTAGGATAACATCAGTCAATATGTGTGACTTATTTAAAATAATCAGTGTTACAACAAATGTCAACCCGTACCAGTATTACAATCAAAAGCATTTTAATGCCCTATGCATCTAGAGGATTTAGAAAACTTCTCGTCAGAAGCCTAGTATCAAAAGCTGGGGACTGTGCTTCCATATCATGGCTTCTCTTAATATATTTACATAAAGATCACCCAACCTTGGGGTTAAGGGCAAAACTTTGTTACCCCAAAGCCCCCTCATCTCAATAAAACCAATAGGGGATATTCAGACATGCTCACTGATTCACTGCACTCTGGTGTTTTTATTTTTACTCATTGAATGGAATTTGGTTAGATCTGCTTTTTTTGCCAAATATGTTATTTGAAATGCAGTGACATTATGTTCAACTAATGAGAAATTCACCGGATTCTGGTACTTAAAGCTTCACAGAATCATACAAGTACAAATTCCTTTCTGATGAGGTCCAGTTACAATAGCATGTCAATAGCATGTATGCTTTAATATGCCCTCATATACAGACATCCTGAATGTTTTCATGGGAATTTGAATACATTACTCATGATGCAATACTTCCAAAGGAATTACTGTAGACCACTACGCCACATAATAATGCTTCCCACACTTCTGTATACATTTACCTATGTACAATGGGCAGCCAATGCCAGCCTTAAAGAGCTGCAGGGTAAGAAACAATATTCCAGCACAAAGCGTGGAGGTGAGCAGCAGAAAAAGAATGAATGTATGATAGGTAAACAGGTGAAGCTATGACAGTGGACATAATCAAAAGAGATAACATCTGTATCTTCTAGGACTGTATTTTTTAGCAATGATTTACACTGATGAATTCTAGTGCTACACTCTAAATAAAACATCCATCAGCGATACAAAAGAGAAAGTACTGAAGAACAGTCCTTTATAGATATATATTTTCTTGTATGGAGGTGCAGTGCCAAGTCTTTTGATTAAGTATGAAGAAATTTTTTGTGAAATATCAAGCATGACTCTAGCTAAATGGACCCTTCCTGTACTTTTGCATTATGCCCTGAGATGCGAAAGAGAAGGAGCAGTAAAGGCAACCATCTACAGAGACAGACTTGATAGTCTCTTCTGTTTACTGTATAAGAACAATTTTATTTGCATGTATTCTGCTATATGTATAGTTAAAAAGGAAATAAAGCTGTGCATGGTTTAAAAAAATGAGAGAATGTGGGGGTATGGTTGGACTGACTCTTTCTCCAAGGAGTGGGGTGCTCCGGCATATTCCTGGAACTGGTGAAGGACAAAAAAATAAATGGATAAATGCTTAAAAAGAGTATGAAAAGATGCTCTGCAGAAGAGACAAAGGCAATACATTGAGATTCTGTGACTATACTATGCATCTTACACATACTCCGGACAAATGGGATAGCGCTTACATTTTTGCAAGACAATGCATTTACATTTATGTAATACTATTGAAGAACAATAGTATTACACAACATGACAAAAAATCCACGATTGCAGTGAAAGTACAGTCAAAAAAGCAAAATGTAAAATTAAACACACACACCACACACACACGCACACACGCACACACACCCACGCACACACACCCACGCACACACACCCACACACACACACACACACACACACACACACACACACACACACACACACACACACACACACACACACACACACACCTCTATTAAAATAAGATAAATTGGTGCATATCCCTGTTGGATTTGTTTCAATGTGAAATAACACAGAGTTGTCATTAGTTTTACATGAAATCTTAGCAGAGTTAAAGTAGGATAGGGGGATAACAGATGTTAATTTTTGAATGTAGGAAGGGTGGGACAATAAGAAAAAACAGTCGAGCAAGAGTAGGAGTAAATGAGAAAGATGAAGATGGTAGTAGTCAGAGAAGCTCAGTAAGATGAAGAGAAGAGAGAAGTAAAGGAGTGTAAGAAATGGGGAAAAAAGAGGCGAGTCATGTGGGATGAGAGCAGGTACATTTCCAGAGGGTTTTGAGATGGGAATGAGGCAGGGTCTTAAAGTTAGAGTGTTTGTCTGTAGTACAAATAAAAGGTGGCAGGGAATTCCAGAGGTGAGCTAGGGAAAAGGATAGTAGGTGTTTGCCTGGAGGACGAACAGGCTTGTGCAGTTCAAGCAAATTCTGGTTATTGGATCTTAGAAGTCTGTTGGGTAGGTGCATTTTGAAGGAGGAGGCAAGGGAGGGGCAGATGGAGGGATTAAAGATGAGTTTATGGGCATCAGTAAGTTGAATGTAAGCAAGACAGTTGAGAAGTTCGCGCCAATTTAGTTTGTGTAGGGCATTGCAGTGGTGGGAGGAGGATTTATAACCGGTAGCAAACTTAGAAATTTTGTTATAACAGGAGGATAGCTTTGTTTTTAGAGAAGACTGAAGGTTGGTAAGAAGTGGGGCACCATATAGGAGAGAAGAAATGAGGAAGGTGTTAGAGACTACAAGTTTAGTAGTGGGAGTGATATAGCACTTATGGCGGTAGAGCATGCCTAGTTTCTGGTGGGTTTTCTTTATATTGGTTAGTAGGTGGGTATCAAATTTTAACTGTTCATCAATAAGGACTCCTAAAAGCTTTACATGGGAGGCTACCTTGAGAGAGGTATTGTTTTGACTTGTAATGGAGCATGAGTTCTTGTCTATAATGGTACTTTTTGAAGAGGAAAATAACATAATTTTAGTTTTTAGTGATATCAGACAAAATGAGTTAAAATAAATAAGGATTCCAAGTCCAGAAACACGGCTAAGGCAGACTGGTAGTATGTGGGTCTATTTCTAACCCTGCAAATCTCAGTTATAATCTAGTTACCTCAGTTTCGACAGCACGGTTCTTAGTGGCGGCGAGATCTCTCTTATACAGAGATTATCTTACATTTCATCATCTCAGATTCCCTAGCTTTAATGATCACTATATCATATCATCTCACTGTAAATTTTTGCTGTGTTTTGTGATAGAACCAGACCTACTTCAGTTACCATGTTTCAACCTCTCATGGTTGTTTTGAGTATTTTTTTTCTTAAAAGTTCACACTTCCATCAGATATCACAGCACAAATTGAGAATTTGCATTTACCATGTATTACTATTCACCTTGTGTCCACCGGTTAATGATTATGTATATGAATGGCGTCTTAATATGGCAGCATAACTACTGTTACTCTTAAAATCACTCACTGTCTTTGCCAAGTTTCCTTTTCTAAACTGTTTTCAAATCACTTGGTGGTGAACTCCACTATAACTCCTATATATTCTCATCCTATCTCTAACACACTAAGACCTTTGTTTGCAATTACTGTAAGATATCATTGTTGTATTTCCTGAGTTTACATTTGTAATTTCTGTGTACAACTTTACCATGTATCGACATTGTCTTTAATTGTTTTTAATTACTATTTATATGTAATATTGTGGAGCTTTACTCCCAGGGCCGCCACTGAAAATGGGCTCTTCCTAGGCCCAGTGGACTTTCCTGGTAAACAAATGCAATAAATAAATAAATACTTATACTCTAAAATTTGGTCTACTGACTCTTATCAGTCACAACCTGAGTAGAATTAGTGGTACAACAAATACAAAGATACAAAATGGTGTAATTTATTTATTTATTGACATTTGATTACTGAGAAAGTCAGAATGGGTTGGAGCCCATTTTCAGTGGGGGCCTATGGAGAAAAGCTCTAGTATATTACAGAACATTATAAGAACAATAATTTTACAGTCTTTAAAAATAATAAAAAAAAAACAAATACAGTTTAAATAATTAAATAAATAGATAGATAATCTACTTGCAGATAAATTTAGCTTCTATATCAGCCTCTATATTTCTAGATCACATAACCACATCTACACTCCCCTCAAATCTCCACATTACAAGTCATGAAGACGCTATCCAAGACTAAGAACACTATTTATATGGGGCCAGATAACATATCGGGCTGCCTACAGGTCAGGCAGAAACAGGACTCAGACTCCCTACAGAGACTATTCAACATCAGCCTCAAAACAGGTTTTGTGCCAGATGACTGGAGGAGAACAACAGTCATTCCCTTGTACAAAGGTAGAGCATCAATGGATCCAGTTAATTATAGACCTATAACCCTCACTCACCTCATATGTTAGATCATAGAATAGATCCTTATCTTGACCCAAGCCAGATTGGATTTTCAAGTGCAGATCTTGCCTGTTCAAACCAGTCAACTTTTTTTGAAAAGGTAAATGAAGCAATGGACCAGGATGCCGCAGTGGTTAGCATTGTCACCTCACAGCAAGAGGTTCTCGGATTCAATTCTCAGCTGGGGTGCCTTCTGTGTGGTGTCTGCATGTCCTCACTGTGGTCATGGTTCATAGGTAGGTACTAGGCTATTGGCCCTAGGGCCTATATAAGCCTAGCCAAAAAGGTACCCTGGCTTTCGCCACCCAAGAAAATTATTTTCCTGTTTTCCTGTTGAGGAGAACCACAGGAGGTGATCCCCAGGGTGAAGTTCCTATTTCTCATCCAATCATCAAGATTTTTTCTTGAAGAGTGCTAATGAGGAGCTCTGTTTGACATAGATAGGTAGTCTGTTCCAGAGTATGGGAAGTCTCTGGGACAGGAATCTATCCATCCAGCATGTTCTGTTTATTATGGTGACAAGGTTTAGGTCCCTACAGCATGTAGCTCGGACAGATTGGGATTTCTTTAAGTGGAGCACGTCAAACAGCTCTGGGTTTGACATAGCTTTGTATGTTAGGCAGAGATCATCTCTGAGTACGTGATATACAATGGAGTAAAGCTGGAGTTTTTTGAGACGGTCTGTGTAGGGTATCTGTTTGAGGCCAGTAATCTTCTTTGTGAGGTATTTCTGTGGCCTTTCCATTGTTGTAGATGTCTTGTGAGGTAATACCAAAAGGGTCATTGTACTCTATAATGGGTCTAATGAGTGATGAGTAGAGGGGAACAATGACCTCTTTTTTTCTGGGTGAGAAACCTTTTGTGATGAGGTGTGCCACGTAGAAGGATTTTCTGACCACTGTGGCGATGTGATTATCAAAGGAGAGACTACTATCCACCTGTGTCCCAAAATCTCTTATCACGCTTTTGGTGTTAAGTAGACTACCACCTATGTGGTAGTTCATGGGTACAGAGTTTTTACCAAAGGGGATGACAATGCACTTTTTGGCATTGAGCTTGAGGCCATGGCTTTGACACCAGGCATCTTTCTCAGTGAGGCCCTTTTGTAGGATGTCCACATCGTCAGGAGTTTCGATTATGGCTCCTAGTTTGCAGTCATCTGCAAACTTAGTTAGCTGAAGACCTTCTGTGTTAGCCTGTACTTCAGAGAATCATGGGGAGGGAAGGGGCACTTCATGGGGGTTTTCTCTGGGTGCTCTGGTTTCCTCCCACATTCCAAAGACATGCAGTAGGTGAACTGGACACTCTAAATTGGCCATAGGTGCAAGTGTGTGTGCAAGTGAGTGGTACGGATAAACCACCATGGCAGGACTAGCCACCCAGTAGTGTAATCCTTGGCTCGAGATGTTTGTTACTGTTGAAGTGACACCATGACCCCATGTGCAAAATGGGAAAAAGGGTCTGAGGATGGATGGATGAATGAATGAATGAATGAAGCAATGGACCACTGCAAGTTAATACAAACAGCACATCTAAAACATGCAAAGGTGATCGCCATTCTACACTCAAATATAGTTTATAAACTCTATCAGCTAAAAGTAAATCCCTATGCAACTCACTGGATAGAAATCTGGATCATAAACAGATCCTAGGAAATTAGCATGATTATCTCACAAACTGAACCCGCGATATTAGTGTGGGTGGCTCCACCTCCTACAGAAGACCTGTCATTAGTAGTGTACCCAAGGTTTTTGTCCTTGGGCCACTCCTCTTTGGCATTTATGTCTTGGAGGTCACAGCAAGTGTTAAGCGTTTATAGCTGACCAATTCTGCAGATGATTATAAATTTGGTGGCATCAAAAACACCCACGAGGACAACAATATCTTCCAAGACAGCGTATCCCAAACAAATAGCTAGTGACAAAACCAAGGACTAAGACTAAATACCTAGCAATGTATAACACTATCCTTTGATAAACATGACTTTCCCTGTAACAATTACAACATAGTCAAGGACCTGGGAACCTATGTCAATAATAAGCTATCCTTTGACAACCACATGACCAGTATTGTAAGGAAGTAATTTTTCATTAATCAGGTAATTTCTAAGGGTAAGGGATCCAGGTCCAGGGAAGTAATCTTTCCACTGTACCTGGCTCCCATCAGGATGATCGCTGAATATGATGCCCAATTTGAATGATCACAGCACTTTCTCACTAAAAAAATCAAGGGCTTAGACCATAAAAACTATGCCGATCAAGTCAGTGCCTTCTCTCTCTCTTTTCTCCTGATATTTTTCAGGCTTTTAAGAGGTGATCTCTGTCTAATGTATACAGTCTGAACAGACCCTATCCTGTCATTCCAAATCCGATGTCAGTGCTAGCACCTTCTCAAAGGATATCAATCTGTTTTGAAACACAACTAGGATGTGCTGGAGGGATAGGTATTTATCACAGAAGATGCAAATTCTCTGGAACAATATTCCAAAGTAATTCTCTTACTCTACTTGAATGAAACTTAAATGAATGGATGGGAAACAAGTACACACCCAGTTTAGCACCTATGTCCATCTTGGATAGGGGAAAAAGTAAATGTCCCAGCAAATACCTTTTCTGCTCACCTCTGGGTTGTGTATACACAAAAAAATGGCTAAAAACTACTATGGGAATACATTTTTACTTATGAACCTATCTTTGTGCAAACTGTTGGACAAAATACTAAGACAATAGAAGATTTTTTTTATTAAAGGAGTGAACTATCCAAAAAATTAAAATGTTTGCACCTATATATATTTTTAGGTTTCTAAAGTGATGCAAATTTTTTATATATTATGGTTACGAATATGTTGCTTTTCCCTTTGAAGATGTTTTACATGTTATTTAAATTGTTTTATAATGATATAATCTGCAGATCTAGATTAGTTAGAAGCAAATTCAATACATATAAGCGGGTATCAAAATAAATGGCTTGGTCTAAGATAATGACATATATGTTAAAAAGTTCTGAATATTATTAAAGTTTTCTCATTCACCTTCACCCTCTTAGATATTAAAACTGTAGTTATTATTTTCTTAACTGGTGTTTACTTAAATGGTTATAAAAGAGTGTGAGTAAAAATATTAGGTTGTATTTAAGATGTTTGTATATTGTATTGTTTGAAGATGTTCGAACCTCCATGTTTGAAATTATAAGGCTTTCTTGCCTAAATCTCTACTTTTTGCCATTTAATATCAGTGCTGATTAACTGACTTTATAAGATGGGGTTTTAGGTTATTTGACTAGAGCTATATAGGGGATAGCGGATAGACTGTGTCATTGTCAATGTATGTATTTACAAATTCTAAGCCTTACTCAGGTGTTTTATGAGTTTGTCCCCTGTTGAGCTTGAGTTGTACAAGCTAACAAGTTTAAAGACTGACCTTAAATAACTCCAGGGTATTAGCTTTCCTTATATTGACTGGACTACATTCCACAGCAGACCTATCTGAAAAGATCTTCTGTTTATTGTAGTTAGAAATGGAGGGTCTATATCACAACATCAAACTAACACAAGTTTGAACGTTGTAATATCGAACCCAAAAGTCTGAATCCCAATAATAATGAAAACACAGGGGAAAAAAAACGCTATTTTGTGATGACAAAAAAAAAATGTAAACCTTAAACTAAACTGGAGGGGTTCACCCCTCCAGACCCCCGACATGGGAGGCTGTGCCCCCCACACCCCTCCTACTTAAATATACCAACTCCGAGATCGCACCATAGTGGAGGAAATAGCAAAGCCCCAAAAACAGCCCACCAATTTTTTCCCAGGCAAAAAATCGATGTGCCATCGCTTCGCTATTTTTGGATTTTGGACTTTTGGGTTCGATACTACAACGTTCGAACTTATACAAGTTCAACATTGTAATATAGACCTGAAATGGATTACAAAACTATTGTTATTCCTAGCTCCAAATATGTGCTGTCTGTATTCTGTGCCCATAACGGCAGTAATTTATTCTTTATTCACTTACAAATTAATACAAGATCACTCAAACAGACTTGTAGCTTAGAGAAAAGACTGAAAGTCTCCCTAGCCTATTCATATAACTTGGCTTTCTTACCACAGTATGATGAAAACCAGGCGTAAAAATTTATTGGCAAGGCAAAGCTTTCAGGTATAACAACCCTTCCTCAGTGCAAGATAAAAACTGCATCAGTTACAATCCTTAAATATCATCCAGAACCAATAATTCAGTTAAGCATAGCCAATAAAATCATCATACAATTAAAAAAAACGAACAAAATCTGCTCATTTAATCATTTCAAACATAACATTCTATCTTTAAGTATTTGTTTTAAAGAATTCAACTTATTAATACCAGGAAACACATCTGCCTGCAACAATGTGATCCATTCATACTCTTAACTCTAATTTGTTATTTAAATCACCACCTCTATTCGACCTTTGAACAGACGTTAAGACCCTGAAAGTACAATGCTCCTACTAATTATAGTTCTAAGATCACATTCTTTAAGAGATTTGTGGATGATATTTTCTTCATATGGGAGGGCAATGAACATGAACTGAACGAATGTCAACTTTCTTAATGATAGTAATGGTTTTGTACACTTCACTTTAACTTATTCACCTGAATGTATACAGTTTTTGGACATTAATTTAAATATACAGGGTGACAGTATACAAACTTCTGTTAATAGAAAGCCTACGCACAAAAATAAATACTTGCATTGTACAAGTATGCATAGCCCACATATTTTTAAGAGAATTATTAGAAGTCAATTTATACATGTATGTAGGCTTAACACAGAAAGACAAAAATGTGAAATACAGCTAAATGATATGATTGATGAGTTTCTTCAAAGAGGCTATGATGCGAATTTGTTATTTAGCATCAAGAATGAAATCCTTGAGGAAAGAGACACTAGGTTTTACCCCTTTTTTTTGTGGAAAAAGCATTGCTCAAATCCCTTTGGCAGGTGGCAATAATCAGTCTATGGCCTTGTATTACCCCCATGACCTATAGTAGATGTAGTGATGGTGTCAAGAATATCATCAATAGTAATTGGTGTATTTTACGAAGTGCCACTGAGTTATTGAAATTTTTTGCTGTAAAACCCAGTTTGTCTTATAGAAATTGTGAAAGTCTCAAACAAAAACTTTGTTATAAAGACTTCAACTGCTCTAGTAATGATCAGTTTTCTGCTAGAAAGGGTACTGTTCCTTGTTACAACTGTTGTTGTTGCTCATGTATAAACAGTGAATTAGATTTTGTTCATCCTACTAGTAATAGGAAATACAATGTAAAATGTTTTGCCACATGTAATTCTTGCAACGTTGTACATTTAGCTGTGTGCTGGATATGTCCGGCATTTTATGTAGGAAAAAGTACTAGACGTTTTAAAGATAGAATTATTGAACATAAATCAGATATTAGAAGAAATATTACTAATTCACTAGCACAACATATATATGAGAATGGGGAACCACATGATTTTACTTTCAGGGTGTTAACTTCTGTTCAAAGGTCGATTAGAGGTGGTGATTTAAATAAATTAGAGTTAAAAGAATATGAATGGATCACATTGTTGCGAGCAGATGCGTTTCCTGGTATTAATAAGTTGAATACTTTAAAACCAATACTTAAGGATAGAATGTTATGTTTGAAATGGTTAAATGAGCAGATTGTGTTGTTTTTTTTTTTTAAATTGTATGATGATTTTATTGGCTGTGCTTAATTGAATGATTGGTTCTGGATGATATTTAAGGATTGTAACTGATTCAGTTTTTATTTTGCACTGAGGAAGGGTTGTTATACCCGAAAGCTTTGCCTTACCAATAAATGTTTATGCTGTTCCAGTTTGTTTTATTGTTGTTTTTCTTACCATAGTAATCACCCTTGTAAAAAAAAAAAAATTATGAATTCTTTCTTACCTACATATCTGTGCAGTAATATATGAACAAGCAGCTGCACGGCATTTAATAACCACTTTGTATAAGGGCAATAGAACACATTTGCCCCTACCTGAGACAGTACGCAGAATATCCTAAAGAGATGAACAGCATTTCCTAATAGTTATCAGCATGTTAGACTTGTATGAAAGCCATATATAGTTATACCCAGGTCTCTTACAGAATCATCTTAGTCCAATATCATACTACCTAAAGGGTAAGGATAACAAGGCTTATTCACCCCAAAATGGACAAGTTTGGATTTACTTACATTAAACTCCATACCAGTGGTTATACCCATACATTAAGTTCCTCAATAAATCCTTATAATCTTTCCTGATCTTTTTAGCTGGTAACAGTTGTTCCCTTTTCTTGTATTGTCTGCAAATTTACTAATACAGATATTATTTTTAGTTCTAAAACAAGTAATAAAAATAATAAATAAAACTGGTCTAAGCATAGATCCTTGCAGGACACCTATGAATTCATTTTAGCACATCCCCTATTCTTACTCTACATAACTGGTCTTGCAACAGTTTTCTATCCATCTGTTAATGAAATTGTTATTTTCTTTTTTTATCATGATAACCTTCATTATTTCAACATAAGGGATGGTATCGACTGTCTTGACCAAATCCAAGTAAATATCATCCACACTTGGGCCAAGATCAAGTGACTTTCAAACTAGGGAGTGAAAGCTTATCAGATTAGACTGACTCATGATGATATATGTCTGCACTAATTCTGAGACTAAGACATCAATTCAAATATACATTCACAACATTTACCTAAAGTAGTGGTACACTTGTAGGGATAAAATTATAACAAGACATAGAAGTACCCCCTTTTGAGATTGAAACTTTTGAAATCTCAGTGACAAACCCAGAACAATGCATTTTTTTGAAATAAATATTACAAGTATGTTAATATTTGTTCTTTAATATTGAACAGAAAGGATCCATTTAAGCCATCAACTCCAGCTGCTGTAAAGGATTTTACAGGAGTAACAGTCATAGTCTTGATACTTTCAAAGTCAGTAGGACATAAATCTGAATAATTTAGCTGAACTGGTACTTCCTGAGTAACGGCAAATTTGTCTGCAAATTGTCTAGCCATTTGAATGGGGAAAGTTATAAGGAATTCATTAAGCATCATACAAATATTTGTGTGGTATCCTTTCCTGTAACCTTTAGGTGCTTAAATAGTGTATGTTTATAATGTGTAATCTGCTAGTTTATGCTCATAATTTCTTCTTGTAGTTTGTAATAGTTTGCAGAAATATAACCTGGCAACAGGTGTTGTTTTCCTTGTCTTTTTATCTTTTTTTAAATTTTATTGTCCACCATAAACAGTCTCACCTGCTATCTTTCTGAATAAATGACAGGACAAACTCTTCTATTAACAAGTTTGGAAATCCATCAAAAATATCTCAACATTCTGATATATTACTGCAATCCATACTCTCTCACCAGTTCCCAAACCTTAATGATTGCATAAATCAGCTCTGTAAAAAGCCTTTGTTGGACTAACTCAGCATGAATTCCTCAGTCTTGGAAGTGTTAACGTGTAAAGTACAGCAATAGTTAAAACTATAAAGTTCTGATTCAACAATCCTCTACTGTATTAAGGGAATTTGTGAAATGTTTCATGTTGCATTTTATTGCAAACTACAAAACAGCATTCCCAAAAGATTACTGATTATATGATGATTGACAATGTTTCATATTAACAATAAAAATTTGTTAATGTTTGATATTAGCAATAAAGATGCTTTTAAAAATAGACTCCAGTCATCTACATTTTACCCAGCTAAAACACACAAAATGAATACATATTTAAAAAAAAAGTTAAATAATACACACAACTAATAGATATATAGAATACTTGGCAAAGCACCACAGAAATCCTTTGTAAGTGATGGCTAGAATGACACAAAACTTAAAAGATATACAAGAAATAAGCCTTCCAAGTCAATAAAATGGGTACAGGCACCTAGGCAGCAAGACATCTCCCTATGGTGCATTGGGTTGGGGACACGTTAGTAACATTCAGCTGCAGAGAAATATGGCTGTTGCTAATTCCCTGTGGGCAAAAAGAAGAATGTGGTGCCATGTCCACAACTTCAGTAAACAAATGCACAGAGGGAAAATAATGTCCGTGGCCCCCAAGGCAACATGAGACAGCAGGCGGTATGGCAGACATCAGCAGCAGGATGGCCAGTGGGCATGTCAGTGGCAGTAAAAATGCAGTGCACAATGGGCAGTGCCTTTATAATGTGTGTGTGTGTGGATCACTAACCCCTTCACACTATCTAGTGAATGTTACCCTAAAATGCACACTGGAGATTAAATAAGACTGCAGTAGCATGCATGATTTCCTCCATACTGTAAATCACTTCTCCAGGTCATACTTACATAAGTATGCACTACACACTGAGCACAACACTCATTATTTCTTTTGCTCCCATGCACTTGGGTATTAAAACTGTGGGCATGGCTGTGTGTGCTTCTCTTTGCCCACAGGAAATTTGAAACAGACATATTTCACTACAGTTGAATGTCACTTCAGCCATATGTCCTCAACCAAATGTACCACGGGAAAATGTCTTGTTGCCTAGGCGCTTGAATCCTAATAAAGCACAAAAAACTGCAGAAAATGTAAAAATGCACATATAAAAGCCACACAACAAAGAACTAAGCAGTCATACGGTGAGTCAACAGTAATAAAGCACACAAAGAAATGAAAAAGTTGCACTTTTAATATACATTAATTTAGCATTCTAACAGTTCCTGCTCTAACAAAATTTCCTGATGGTATAGTCAAACAAAATAGATACAAAAATGAAAAGCTCCATTTTACGTCTATCCACACACACACACACACACACACACACACACACACACACACACACACACACACACACACACACACACACACACGCACAGATAGCTATAGATAAAAGCAATGCAGAGTATTAGAACAGACCAGGATCTATCATGCACTATCGCAAATAACAAACTAAAAATTTCAGCACAGGCGGAAAAACTTAAAAGATACAAAGATAAATATAAAGGAAAAGTACAAAATAAGCAATTTATTGATGACCCAAAAAAGTTTTATAGAGAACTGGGAAACAAGGTAAAATAACTGAAAGACCACAAAAAAAAGAAGGAATAGATATATTTTGGAAAAGTATCTATGAAGATCCTGTGGAACCATAAAGATGCTAAATGGATAGAAGAAGAAAAAAAGAAAGAATAAAAAGTTTAAAGGTGCAGGATATGAAATGGAATGAAGTAACAGCCAGAAAGATTGAAAAAAGTTAAGAAAAGCCTCAAATTGGAAAACCCCAGGCCCAGCTGCAGTACCTAACTTCTGGTTAAAAGTATTAATATCTTTGCATGAAGATTTAGCCACGAGTAATAACTATTTATATACACACCCTGAACAGACACCAACCTGGCTAACAGGAAAAACAATGCTCCTACTTAAGAGTGAACCTGCAATTTACCCTAAAAACTATAGACCAATAACTTGCCTTCCAATGACGTATAAACTATACACTGGAACTGATGCTGACAGTGTCTATAGTCATTTAGAAGAAAACTCAATTATGGCAATAGAACAAAAGGGCAATAAAAGAAAGTCATATGGAGCAAAAGATCATTTGCTGTTAAAGTCATAGTGGAGAACTGTAAAAAGGGGAAGAATTTAAGTATGGCATGGATTGACTACAAAAAAGCATCTGATAGTACCTTACATTCATGGATAAAAGAGTGCTTAAAATGTATAAGATACACCCTACACTGATCGACTACATTACAGTGACCATGAAACACTGGCAGACCACTTTGCAATTAAGCCATGATAAAGGACAAATTATTCCAGGGATAAAAATTCAAAGGGGGATATTCCAGGGTGACTCTCTGTCATCACTTCTATTCTGCCTTGCCCTTAACCTGTTGAGCTGTCTACTTAACAGCTTAGGCTATGGCTGTAATTTGGCTCCTAGAAAACAACAAAGTGTGAAGATTTCTCATATTCTCTTTGTTGATGATTTAAAACTATAAGCTTTCAAAACTTTTTCAGATGATGTAAGAATGTCATTTGGTCTTGATAAATGTGCAAAAGCAACCTTTAAAGCAGGACAACTGCATTACCAAGAAAACATCAGTTTGGGACAAGAATGTGATATTAAAGAACTTGAGCAAGAGGGAGTGTGTGTGTGTGTGTGTGTGTGTGTGTGTATATATATATATATATATATATATTTGGGAATTGATAAAGGATCAACAATAAAACATAACAAATGCAAATAAAACGTAGTAAGGAGTACTTTAGAAGACTTAAATTATTCCTAAAAACAGCATTGACATCTAGGAACAAAATCCAAGCTATAAACCAATTTCCTCTCCCTGTCCTAACTTAGTTTTGGAGTGACTGATGGGCCCCAAAACATGTTGGATAGATTAAATAGGAAAACAAGAAGGATGCCTCATGCTCGCCAAATGATTTATAAAAATCAGTGTATACCAAGATTATATATTCCCCATTCCGAAGGAGGGATGGGCCTCCTTGAAATTGATTACATGTACAGATCTGCAATCGTGGGACTCCACACATATCTTCTGACCCCACAAGGTTTTGAAACATGAGGAGAATAAATCTAAGATGACTTCCCTGCTTAATCTATCAGAAGCATATCAGCATCAATCAGGAATGGAAATCATACCACAAGTGGATAAAAAACAGGCAGCAACTGAATGTGCCAAAAAGCAAAAGAAAGACTATAAGATGAAGGTTCAAATGAGAAGGCAAGAAATGTGGAAAATGCATAGATACAGTTGCAAGTATAGAAAACTTCTGGAAGAACCTCATATTGATCAGAAATGAATGCATGAGTAGTTAAGGAGAGGCGAATTCAAACAAAGAGACGAAAGGTTAATATTGGTGGCACAAAAAAGTGGGCTATATATGCACTGGTTTACAAAGTCCATTGATCATGTGGGAGAAACAGATAAATGTAGGTTGTGCAAAACAGAAATGGAAAAAGTTGCACACCTCGTTGCTGGTTGGGACATGCTAATGGCAGAAGGACTGTATATTGAAAGGCATAATAATGTGGCGAGGTTGAAGCACCTTTTGATTTAATTACATCATTCAGTCTTCTTGGGTAGGAGTCTGTCAGCATGGCACATCTTGACTTGGCAATGTTTGCCCACTCTTCCTTGCAAAAGCCCTCCAAATCTGTCAGATTGCGAGGGCATCTCTTGTGTACAGCCCTCTTCAGGTCACCCCACAGATTTTCTACTAGATTTAGGTCTGGGCTCTGGCTGGGCCATTCTAAAACTTTAATTTTCTGCTGGTGAAGCCATTCTTTTGTTGATTTGGATGTATGCTTGGGGTCATTGTTGTGTTGAAAGATGAAATTCCTCTTCATCTTCAGCTTTCTAGCAGACACCTGAAGGTTTTGGGCCAAAAGTGACTGGTATTTGGAACTGTTCATAATTCCCTCCACCTTGACTAAAGCCCCAGTTCCAGCTGAAGAAAAGCAACCCCACAGCATGATACTGACACCACCATGCTTCACCACGGGGATGGTGCTCTTTTGGTGATGCAAAGTGTTGTTTTTGCGCCAAACGTACCTTTTGGAATTGTGGCCAAAAAGTTCAACCTTGGTCTCATCAGACCAATACACATTTTCCCACATGCTTTGGGGAGACCTGATGTATTGTTTTGCAAATTTTAGTTGGGCCTGGATGTTTTTCTGCATAAGAAAAGGTTTCCATCTTGCAACCCTACCCCATAGTCTAGACATATGGAGAATATGGGAAATTGTTGTCTCGTAGTACATAACCAGTACTTGCCAGAAATTCCTGCAGTTCCTTCAGTGTTGCTGTAGGTCTCTCAGCAGCCTCCCTGACCAGTTTTCATCGCTTTTTTTCATCAATTTTGGAGGGACATCCAGTTCTTTGTAACATCACGGTTGTCCCATATTTTCTCCACTTTTTGATGCCTGTCTTCGCAGTGTCCCATGTTATATCCAATGCTGTGGAAAAATTTTTTGCACCCTTCTCCTGACTGATACCTTTCAGCAATGAGATCCTTTTGATGCTTTGTAAAATCTCTGCAAACCATGGCTTTTGCTGTTGCAGGTAACTGAGTAAATGTCAGGAAAAGCCTACTGGGACAGCTAAACTTTATTTGCAGTTAATCAGACTCTCTTTAATTGATGGAAGTTGTGTACCCAAGAAGACTGAATGCTGTAAATTAAATCAAAAGGTGCTTCAACAAAGTATTAGTTTAAGGGTGTGCACACTTATGCAACCAGCGTATTGTACGTTTTTCATTTTTTATATTTTTTTCTCCTAAAAGATTTGTTTTTCAATTGAATTGTACAGGTCACATTAAAGGTAGGAAAAGTTTTGAAATGATTTATTGTGGTCTCATTTTTTTATTTCACAAAAACCTGGCATTTTAACAGGGGTGTGTACACTTTTTATATCCATCGTGCGTGTGTGTGTGTGTGTGTGTGTGTGTGTGTGTGTATATATATATATATATATATATATATATATATATATATATATATATACACACACACACACACACACACACACAGATACAGACACATACATGAACATACCTTACAAAATAAAGATAAAGCAAGCTCACCAAAATACTGTTAGTGAAGTTGTACGGCAACCATACTGAAAACAAAATTCTTAATGATGACCACCACCATAACCAAATAAGCACACCCTCACCAAAGATGCAAAGTATAAAATCAAAGGCTAGAAATGTGGCTCTAAAACATGGAAACTTAGAAAAAAGACTGGAAGATTGATCATTTGATTAATATTGGATTCTGACACTATCTTGGGAAGAAAAGATGGATTAGTACGTAAAGACACTCTATCCTTTATGAAAAATCATATTAGAAACCTTGATCGATAGTGCTTGAAGTTTTGACACTCTCCTAGCTGAAGTAATAGCATCTAAAAAGGCAGCCTTCCAAGATAGATACTGCAAATCTGCCGAAGCTGCAGGTTCAAAAGTGTGCGAGACTAAAGCATGAAGCACTAATGTAAGGTCCCATAGAGGCATAGAAACCTTCACTGGGGGTCTCAGAAGAAAGGTACCCTTAAGGAAGGTCTTACAAAGTTTAGAAGAGGTCAACAAAGCCAGGTTGTCCCCCACATAAAAACTGTAAATTGCAGGCAGTTGAACTTTGACAGTGGAGGAACTGGCACCTTGCTGAAAAATCCATGCAATTCCAATACAGCAGAGACTGGAGCAATAAAGGGATCAAATGCACGTTGCGAGGTCCATATGGAAAAAAGTTTCCACTTGCTACGGTATACCCTTCTAGTGGAAGACTTGTGAACTGCCACCAAAATGGTTTTAACGAGAGAAGAGAAACCAGGATTCCTAATAATCATGGGAACTGGACCAGCCAAGCTGTGAGCTTCAGACTTGCCCAGGTCTGGGTGAGGAATCCCTGAGGGATAAGAAATGAGATCTTGAACTGGATCCAATGTCCATGGTGGAACTACCAGATGAGACCATAGAGAGGGAAACCAGACTAGACGAGGCCAGAATGGGGCAATGAGGATCACAAAGCTTCCCAGCCTGTGAGCTTTCTGAAGAAACTTTGATATCAAGGGCAGAGGAGGAAAGGCATAAAGAAGACCGGGAGGCCAAGCATGAATCAGAGCATTTCTGCAGGCTTCCCCCTGAGGGGGGGTTCAGAGCGAAGAACTCGCTGCAGTTCACATTGGAAAGAGATGTGAATAGATCGCAGCAAGGGTGATCCCACTTTAGAAAGATCTGCTTCACCACTGAAGGATTCAGAGACCACCCGTACGGCATCAGGATAGATCTGCTGAGCCTGTCCACTAGAATGTTGGACCGTTCCAGAATGTGTATTGCCACCAAATAACAGCCAGTGGAGGTCGCCCATTCCCACACTCTCATGGCTTTGTGGCAAAGGGGGTAAGATATGGTTCTCTTCCGTTTGTTAATGTACGAGACCACCAACATGTTGTCTCTCTGGATAGCAACCATCCCTAGAGGAAGATGGACATGAAGGGCCTGCAATGCCAGAAGCACCACCCACATCTCCAGGATGTTGATATGCAAACTGGTCATGGATGAGGACCACATGCCTTGAACAGTCCTTCGAAGGAATGCCCCACCATCACTCAAGCTGGGAGGTGTCCGTGGTCACCATGTTCTTGGGAAAGGACTAAGAAAAGGACGTCTCCTGACTGGGTCCAGGGAATGAATCCACCACCGAAGAGAGTCCCTGTACACTCAGGAGATTCGTACAGGGTGAGACGATGGCAGAGCTAATACAGACCACTGAATGGCACGAGTCCACTGAAGAATCCGCGTGTGAAGGCACACTAAGGGTAGCAGGTTGATCGTGGCTACCACAGACCCCAACTCTCTCAGTATTGTCTCTGCTGTCAGAGACTGGGCTTGAAGGACGTACAGAACATGTAGCTTCAGGCTGTGTATCCTGTCTGGGGTGAGGAAAAATCATCTGGATAGTGTCCAACCAAGCCCAAATGAAATCTATGACCTGAACAGGGCTCACCAATGATTTGTTGAGATTGATGGTGATGCCCAGTCTCTGTGTTAGAAAGAGAACATAATCCTTGGCTTGGCAAAGTTGATGCTCGGAAGGGGCAATGAAGAGCCAATCGTCCAGGTAAGGGAAGACCCAAATACCCTGAAGCCTCAGGTGAGTCATTATTACTGCCATCACCTTGGTGAACACCCTAGTGGCTGTGGTGTGACCAAAGAGAAGGGCTCTGAATTGATAATCCTAGCCAGAAGTGGAGAATCCTCCAAGAGCGCCTGTCAATCTTGATATGGTAGTATGCGTCCTGGAGGTCGATTATGCATATCTAGTCGTTTACCAAATGCAGGTAGGGCAGGATGGATTGAAGTGTGACCATCCAGAATTTTACCTTGGCCACTGACAGGTTCAAGGTGGGTAGATCCAAAATGGGCCTTAGGTCCCCTGTTTACTTTGGAACTAAAAAGAACCTGGAATAAATGCCTGATCCAGATTGGTCAAGGGGGGCAGGGTGGATGACTTGTTTTACTAGCAGCTTTTCTATTTCTAGTGCTGCTTCCGCCCTTTGCATGGGTGGGATGTCTGGGAGGTGATTGAGTGGGTGGGGTGGTATGAGGAATGGGACTGAATATCCTCTGGATATGATCTGCAACACCCAGTGATCTGTTATGTACTCACATTCCACTGGGTGTAGTGATAACTGGCCTCCGACTGCCTCCAGAGAAAAGCAGTCGGGCAGCCCTTCAGGGCTGCTGCACAGGTCTGTCTGAGAATGGTTCTTGAGACCTGTAATTTCTTGGACACCCTTTGCCTCTGGGGCAGCATCTATCAAAACTCCCTCTGCCTCTGGGGGATGGTGAGTCCTGAGTGTACCAGGAAAATGCCTGTGACTTCGGGAACCACATCTTCTTAGCCCCTCGCTGATTCCTAGAAAAGGATCTTTGAGGGGTGGAAAAGCAGATCTCGATGGCAGACGGTGTTTTCCTGTCCTTCTCACCCTGGACCAAAGTCTTGCATACGAACGTCCAAACATGGAGGAACCATCGAACAGGGCATTGGTAAACGACACCTTGAAGGGTTCCAAGAACTGACATAGCTGGAGGCAGACATGTCGCCTGATGGCAACACCTGTACCGGCTGCCCTAGCAGCTCCCTCAGTAGCATGGTAGAGGAAACGCATGGAGGCGTTAGAGACTGATTTCAGAGTGGCCATACAAGTAGAAAACGTCTTCTTGTCTCCCGCCGACATGGACTCGGAGGTTGACTCAGCGATCTCCTTCACCAGGTCTTGCTGGAGCTAAATGACATGTGCCATGTAATTCAGCACTCATACTGAGAAGATGGCTGAAGGGTAGACCTGCTTCCCGAACTGATCCAGTGCCCTTGACTCTTGGTCAGGAGGGTGGACCAAAGAGCTCTCCTGAGCAAGCTCTTTCTTAGTGGCATCTGCCACCACCATAGCATCCCCCGGGGACCCTTTGTTCCAACATGTCCTGTCTGAAGGGGGGGGCTAAGAACTTTATCAGGATGCTTAGGAATAGGGTCCACCGTGTCCGGTTCCTTCCACTACCTAGATGTTATTAGGTCCACTAAGAGATCAGTGGGACGGGACACCCAGTAAGTAGATGGGCCTGTGCCGAATGCCTCTAGGAATGCTGATTCATCTGAAGTTGTTTTTTTGGCAGACCACCCCCCTCTTCTGGTGTAGGTGTTCCATGATCTCTCCAAAGGAGACATCCTCAGGGGGTGATTGGGGGAACCTTCCCCTTGCTCCAAATCAGTGCCTTTGGTGAGGGACTCCGGTGGGGATTCCAAGTGCCTCCTTTTACATGACTATTTGTGAGGGATCTCCTCAGTGGGAATTTCTGGGGAGGCCTCATGAAAATCCTGTTGCTCCTCTACAGGAGCTTCCGGAGGTAAACTGGGCACAGGCTGTCCCTGAGATAAGATGGTCGGGACCATATCCAAAACAGAGAGAGCCAGGGCAGACTCAGAGGAAGAGATGGTCAAGGGTCTCGACACAGAGAGAACCCTCTCCGCCACATCAAAGGCTGAAGAAGAATGGATATCCTGAGAAGTGTCAGCCAGAGCTGTTCCCCTCTGACCCGACAGGGGAGTCATAGCCAAGATACCGAGGGGAATACTGTACTCTGACACACTTGGAGCCAACAGCATCCCCTCGGATATGACCTAGAGACTACATCTCCGAGAGCTCGGATCCGACATACTCAAGGCAATGGCTAGCGTTGAGGTACAAGGTACCATTGGCGCTGACCCCTTGACTCAGATTCAAAGGCTCCAAAACCGAAGGCCGGATCAGAGAAGGAATGATCGGAGTAAAAAAAGGCTGCAAGCTTCACCTCCAGAGGGAGAGGGGGCAGGCAAGACCCCCATCTGAATTTGGGTGTAGATAAACCTCCGCATCATCTTATCCATCTCTGCTTCACTGATGCTCCAGGTGGAGTGGGAGGATAAACCCATGGATACCGGTCTGGAGTGCTGGTGAGGGGAAGACAATACAGGTGACCAGATCTGGGATTCCTCTGTTCCAGGGAGATCCGAGGAGATCCAGGTCTACTTTCTGGCCTAACCTTCATTGGGGGGCCGGCCGGAGCGGAGCGGTCGGGAGACTGCTTCCTCGGCCTGTCCCTCTTAGACTTGTCCCCTTCCCTGGACCTTCTGGTGGGAATTTGAGTACCAGAGACTGTGGAAGAGGCAGAAGTTGCTGCTGCACCTGAAGTGGGGGGCGTAGGGGCTACAGTCCCCAAAGAGGGAAGCAGTCCCTTGAGGATGAGTTTATCCCTCCTGTCCTTCAGTACCCTGGGATTAAACCTGGCACAGATAGGATAGGAGGTTTGTAGGTGGGCCGGCCCCAGACATACCATGCACAGAGTGTGGCCATCGGCTAGGGAAAGCTTATGGCCACACTATGTGCACTTTCTGAAACCTAGATTAGGGGTTTCAGCCATGTTCCTAAACAGGCCCAGAACACATACACACACGCACTAAAGAAAGAATAGACAGAAAGACAGGATTTTTTTCTTTTTGATTTCTGACGACTGCGCGGGGAGGATAGATAGTAATGCTAAGAAGAGAGAAGAAAAAGGCATAAAAAAGCACTCACAAAACCCAAAGACTAGCCAAGAACTCAGACCATGATGCTTGCTTTTCCAAAGGCAAATGAGATCTGGGGGGGAGGAAGGAGACATGGGGCCTTATGGGCAAGGGGAGGAGCTTAGAGCTCGGATCAGATGCTGGATATGTGGCCGTGTCGGATCTGTTATGGATCCGTAATCCACAGGTTGAAGATCAAATGAAGTCAACTACTTGAGATCACATTTTCCCACATGCTTTTGGAAGTCTTGATGTATTGTTTTGCAAATTTTAGTTAGGCCTGGATGTTTTTCCTGTGTAAGAAAAGGTTTCTGTCTTGCAATCCTACCCCACTGTCCAAACATGTGGATAATATGGGAAATTGTTGTCTCATTTAGTACACAACCAGTACTTGCCAGAAATTCCTTCAGCTCCTTCATTGTTGTAGGTCTCTTGGCAGCCTCCCTGACCAGTTTTCGTCTTGTCTTTTCATCAATTTTGGAGAGACATCCAGTTCTTTGCAACGTCACTCTGGTTCCATATTTTCTCCACTTTTTGATGACTGTCTTCACTGTGTTCCACAGTATATCCAATGCTGTGGAAATGTTTTTGTAGCCTTCTCCTGACTGATACCTTTCAACAATGAGATCCCTTTGTAAGCTCTCTGTGAGCCATGGCTATTGTTGTAGCAGGCAACTGAGTAAATGTCAGGAAATCCTACTAGGACAGCTGAACTTTATTTGGGGTTAATCAGAGTCTCTTTAATTGATGGCAGGTGTGTATCCAAGAAGAGTGAATGCTGTAATTAAATCAAAAGGTGCTTTAACAAAGTATTAGTTTAAGGGTGTGCACACTTATGCAACCAGTGTATTGTACGTTTTTCATTTTTTTATATTGTTTCCCTAAAAGATTTGTTTTTCAATTGAACTGTACAAGTCACATTAAAGGTGGGAAAAGTTTTGAAATGATTTATTGTGGTCTCATTTTTTTAAATCACAAAAACCTTCCATTTTAACAGGGGTGTGTACACATTTTATACCCATCGTGTGTGTGTGTGTGTGTGTGTGTGTGTGTGTGTGTGTGTGTGTGTGTGTACACACACACACACACACACACACATAAACCTACCTTACAAAATAAAGATAAAGCAAGCTCACCAAAATACGGTTAGTGAAGCTGTACGGCAACCAAACTGAAAACAGAATTCTTAATGATGACCACCACCATAACCAAATAATCACACCCTCCACAAAGATAAAAAGTATAAAATCAAAGCCTAGAAATGTGGCTCTAAAACATGAACCCATAATTATACACTCAAACAACTCTTACTACCTTAAATCCTGAATGAAGTGAACTCAAATGAAAAAAAAACAAACTAAAGATCTTGTCAAAAATAATATTTATTTATTTACTTATTTATTTTAAATTTGTTTACCGGGGGGGGGGGTCTGTCTGGGTTTTGGCCCATTTTCAGCAGAGACCCAGGGGGGAAAGCTCCACATAAAAATTTACAAGACATAAACAATACATGTGCTTACAGTTTGCAAACAGTAACAACATGCTTCCATACAATTTTGACATATATGACAGTTATGAACAACATAGATATTTCAATATGACTGTGACATAATGGTCTTATGCTAAAGTTAGTAACACTATCTGAAAGACAGAATGGAACATTTTAGGTTAGTGTCAGCATTGTAAATACAATAAATGTGTATCTAAATTAAGTCTGATGCATATTGTGTGTTAGTGTGGGTGGATTAAAGGAGAAAAAGGTGGTTGGTGAATTAAGTGTCTAGGAAGAAGAGAGGAGGCTATAGTAGTATTTCTATTTTAGTATAAGGAAAAAGATGGTGGAGGATGGATGTGATTATAAAGAATTATTATTTTTTTTTTAGTCTGGCTTGTTGTAGGGGCATAGCCATTTACAGGTGTTCTTTTTGCATAGTTTTAAAATTCTGATGGGTTGATTGTGCTAAGTATTTCTTGTGGCAATGACTTCCACAGCTTTGCATTTTTATTGGAATATAATGCTTCACCATATTTGTTGCTGGGTTTTGTTACATGTAGTAAGAATTTTGATAGGATCTTAAAGAATTGTGATTGTTTTGTGGGTTGATAAGGTTTCTAAGGGCTGGGCAGTTGTCTGGGTGGTTTAGAACGGAGTATGCTAGGACTATTTGGTTGTAAGTGAGGAGATTGGGGATTTCCAACCATTTTAAGGGTAGTAATACCAAGCAGTGATGAGCTATCGATGGTAGGTTAGTGGCAAATCTAGCTATTTTGCTATAGCATGTCTCCAGTTTATTTAGGTATGATTTCCTTAAGTTGGTAAAGATTGGGGATGCATATAGGAATGTAGAGAGGAGGTGAGTTCTGGAGACTGATTGTCTGGTAGTATTGTATAGGAAGGGTTAAGATCCTAATTTAATGTGGACCTTTTTGACTGTCAGAGCTAGGTGCCTGTCAAATTTGAGGTCTCTGTCTATTGTAACATGAAGTTTGGTTTCACTGACCGGCTCTATTTTTGTGTTGTTTGAGGAGTGTATTGTAAATGGGGGATTGTTGTTATTTTTCCTGTTGGTTTTGAATAGCATAAGCTTTGTTTTGTTTGGATTGAGAATGAGTTGACAGTTTGAGATGTATTTTTCTGTCTAGGAAGGCTTGTTGTGTTTTTTGTTGGAGTTCTGGGAGAGACAGGGGTGTGCATATAAGGGAGGAATCATTCTGCATAATGTATTGTGGTTGCATATTTATTAGCTTGGGAAATTTTATTTTATACAAATATCACACATATCATATATTGTTTGTGTCTTTCGGCTTTTCCCGGTTAGGGGTCGCCACAGCGGAACTCCAGTCCGCTAATGATTGGTAGTGGATTTTTACGTACCGGGTTACCAGCCCTGACGCACAACCTTCAACGAAGGCATGCCCCATTCACTTACGCCTCCACACAGAAGGCGCTCTAGCTGAGAATCGAACGGGACAACGTCTTGTTATGAGGCAACAACGCTACCGCAGCACCACCACCGTAGTATCATACATATCATATATATACATCATATATGTATCACATATATTTTATCATATACAAATATAAAATGACAAAACTCGACATCCTTCCCTTCACTGATAATAGCTGAACCTTAAATGAAAATAAAAATTCCTTCTCCAAAAAAATGATCTTTCACATCAGAAGCCAAACCTTGCTCACAAAAAAGCAAAGAAAAAAATGGGTCAAAATAACCTATCCTGGAACAAACTTGATCCCATATGATAAAGCCTATTCACAACACTTTACTACCACAGTTAGTATAATTCCATAAAATAACCAGTGCAAAACTGCAGTTCACTGGAGAACTAGGAAAACAAATACCCATCCAAGGGAATAAACAAAAAAGTAGATAAATGGACCGTGTGGGTGAGGTTGTCTGTTATTACACAAGTTAAATATGTCACACTGTTTGGTTAAGGAACACATTTCTTGACTCATTAGTTCACCACTCATCATGAAATACAGTAACTAAAATTACCATGAAACACCAAACTACCAAATTACCCACACTGGCTTTAAACCAGTAAACTAAAAGCAAAGTATCTGCCCTAGTAAAGCAAGTCCCAATCTGCAGGAAATAATCCCCAGGATTCGTGAAGCTTGTGCCAGGTACAGGCGTAGCGTAGGTGGTATAACACCAAATATGGCCGCCGAGCGATTCAGGTACAAACCAATTCCACATGCACTACCAGCGTACACCAGATCTGTGCAGCCCTCGGCTTAGGTATGCTAATCACCCCATGCGCAGTGCCGCACTATGCAACTGAAGGTGCATAGCGATTCATGAAGTGGTGCAGGCGTAGCGCAAGCCCACAGAAATGTTAACCAAAAAAAATGGTTTACATTTTTCCAAACAGAACATCGGAGATATGAAAGCGGACCAGACTCACGTATTACAAAGTTAACATATGCCAATGGCTAAATATACAGCCAATGACATAAGAAAAGATGCACAACACCTATAAACAACATTTAATGTCATGTCCACAGTAACGCAAAGTACAACCGTAGGGCATATGTGCGCAAACGGGAACACAAAGAAAATATATACAAATGTCACAAAATCGCAATGTAATACAAATCATGATTTCACCATAATACTCAATGGTATGCATGGTACGCCACAACCAAGCTGCAAGGGTTGCTAAGGGTATGTGACAGTGTTCGGCACATTAACTAGGAATTAGTAGTCAATGCCATGCAAATGAGGCAAGTAATAGTGAATCGTAAACGTCCCGCCAGACTAAGGATGTACCATACGGCGCAGTGCTACAACACCGAGGAGTGGCTTAGAGGTATACATGACATCAGCAGTGGGGTGTGCCACCGTAGCTGTAAGCACATTGGAGCAATGCAAATCCGGCCTGGCCGTTGCTAAGCAAAGCCGCAGGACAGGGGTGGGGATGTAGGTATAGCATCGTTTAGCTGAGAGCACATATGGTGCCCTAAAGCGCATGTGTATGGGGATGAAAACATGCCCGAAACCCGGTAAGCGGACGCACGTGCTGCACACCATAGCTCAAACAGGAAGGTTAGAGGAAGAAAATAAGGAAATGCCGCAGTAGGGTAATTGGAGTACAACTGGGCAATTAACACCTATTAACTCACAGTGGGCAATCGACAGCAGCTGACAAGTCTGCTCGCAGAAACCTGCAAAACAGGATAGGGGAGGTGTCGGATTGCAAAGAAAAGAGAACTGTCATAGCACAGCAAAGCAAACCTGCAGTAGACCAGCCATAGAACACATTACGCAAGATAAGCCAGGTTTTGGAAAGTACAAATGAAAGCAGGCTGCTGGATGCATGCCAAAAAATGGGAGGTGAAATGTTAAGAAATGTAAGGGGAAGGGCAAGAGGTAATCCACAGCAGCCAAATGTAATTCAACACCAAAGGCACCACAATAGTAGTACCTGTCGTAAAACACATAAGATACCCTGTAGCTACGATCGTACATACACACCCTATGACATCATCAGTGTTCACAGCACAATAGTATAAAGTGTGAAGGCACCTCACACACACCTGTGTATTCCCAAACACTGCACCATTGGTGTAAACAGACGGGGAAATTTTACAATGTACATGTTGGGAGCTGCCATAGCTGTGATTCATCACCATGCGTTAGAGACTGAAGGTGTTGTGGAGGATGATGCTGAGAACCACCGCAGGCCCCGGAGGAGGAGAAGAGTGTTCAGACCAAGGGTAACCTACCAGGGGCTACATGATCTGGAGACAGTAGAGCGTTACAGGGACATCTTACAGCAAATAGTTGAGCTGTGCCAGCCACGCCTGAGATCCAGAAACAACAGAGGGGAACCCATCCCAGTGGACACGAAGGTATGTGTAAGCTTGCCAATACTAGCCACAGGTGCCTTTCAAAGGCCAACTGGAGATATAATGGGGATCTCACAGGCATCAGCATCTAGGGTACTACACCAGTTCCTGGATGCCATGTTACCACATGGAAATGAGCATATATACTTCCCCCAAACTCAGGAGGAGTTGGCCAGCAATATGCATCTCTTCCACCATGTGGCACACTACCCGGCGGTACTGGGTGCGATAGACTGCACGCACATACATATCAAGTCACCACCCGGTGAGCATGGTAGGTGCTACAGAAACTGCAAGGGATATCACTCCATCAACTGCCAGGTCATGTGCAATGCCCAGGGCATTATCATGAATGTGTGTGCTGGCAGCCCTGGAAGCTACCATAACTCCCACATCTGGCATGCCTCACAGCTGTATCAGGTATTTGTCAGGGGGGGCATCCCACATGGACACCTTGTGGGGGATGCTGGCTATGCACTGGAGCAGTGGATGATGACTCCCATCAGAAATGCACACACACCCATGCAAGACCGCCATAATGAGGCACACGCACAAACCAGAATCATCATAGAGCGTGTGTTCGGGATGCTGAAATCACGGTTCCTTTGCTTGGACATATCTGGTGGAGCCTTGCAGTACTCTCCAGGTACATGTGCCCACATCCTCATAGTATGTGCCATGCTACATAATATGATCATGCGGAAACAGCTGCAGCAGGGACATAATGGTGAAGGCCCTCACAGCCCACCGCAATTGCCAAGGTCATCACAGGCACAGAGGGATTCAGACCACAAACACCCTGTGCCAGCCCCAGTAGGCAGACGGAGGCGTGCCCAATATGCCTATGCCTTGGCAAAGAGGGAACGTATAGCACATACTCTGACAGTGTAGGCCCCTACGAACTGACACACCTCTCCACCTGCACACACAGTAAAATGGATGGCACACACACAAGACCACCTGTAAATTGTAATGTATAGGTGGCCTACTGTGTGAATCCTACATAGGCAGCCCTCAACCATTGCACACACAACAGCTATTGGAACAAGGAATGTCAACACCTGAACAGTACACGCACCTATCAGCATATGTTGGTACTGTATGTATAGGTTCCTAGGTACATCGGTAGGTACACGCCCGATTGCCACAGGCCATTCATCAATCGAGGCAAACAGTGTGTGCTGTTGCCACCACATCGAGTAACCAACTGTCTCTCAGTGGAGCAGAGCCAATTGCAGGATCCATGTGTGTAATCACTGTTCCCCACACACTCTGCATGGATTCCCTGGTGTGTTAATGAGGGGCTCCATATAATGTAATCATGGATGTAGTGGCAAAGCATGGGGTGTACCCATGACAAATCACCCCAGCATGCTCCACCTATGGTTGTGTGAAGGTGTAGCACATTATAGTGTGTGGCTCACTGTGACATACATTCCCAATGCTGGAGCACATCCATTAAACATCACTCGGACATACCATTAATAGGTCTCATCCATATGTAAACTAACTGAGTTACCCATTTGATCGCAGTATGGAGTAACAGCCGTAGTACAGTCCACATACAAAATGCTATAACACGTGTACAAATCCCAGATGCCCAAGTGGTAAATGCACTGACTGTCGTGCATGTTCCCGGTTCCACATCCTGCAAGGGACGTTACGTAATCCCGAAGGCACAAATAATGGATGTTGGATGCAGGTCATCAGATCAAGTTTAGCACATGTTAGCGGGAATATGCGTTGCCCAGTGCTGGTAAGTGTTGTTTAAACATGACTATATGGATATGCGCAAAACAGGGCTAAGCTTCTCTGAATATCGCGCAGATCATGGTCAATGATGTCCAGAACAGGTGAAACTAGCATTATTCACTCCTGTACTAATAGTGCCTGCTCTGAAGGGTAAAATGACCACTGCCAGGAGTAGAACATGCAATCATGTACACAATCACCTAACACTAAGCTACCCAAGATGCACCAACGACAGGTGTGTAATGTGACAGGTTCAAACACAAACGTGCGGAGTCCAGGAAACAGTATACACCGACATGTACACAGTGAAAGGTGTATTCTCCCTCTCACTCTCATATATATATATATATATATATATATATATATATATATATATATATATACATAATAGAGATAGAAACGGTGATAGAGATATATGTTGATATCCACAAATTCACCTATATCTGCAAATATATAGATAGGTCAATGACATGTACACAACCATGGAGGTACAAATAAATAGGATACTGCCAACTATGGAATGTGTCACATACCGACACGCGTAATCACGTGGCTTAAAGACCGAAAGAACACAGTACCGGAACACTAGAACCGAGTGTAATATTATCACGGTATTAAGGGACATTTAGTTATCGCTGCCGGTGTTGCGGTCCACGTAGGTACTGTGTTCAACTGTGTTTGTGATTGCTGTAGCATGTGTATGTGTGTGTTGAGGGTGCCGTGTGCATTTCCGTGGGACTGTAATGTGTGTGTGTGTGTGTGTGTTTGCATCGTGTGTCTGTTAGTGCTAACTCGGAGGTAGATCATTACGGTAGGTGTGGTTATAGCTGGCCGTAGGCATTACGGTTACCACCTGTCCCACTATAAGAGGGACAGCCCCTCCCTGGGCAGTTGTGTCCTGACAAAAAAATATTAAAAAGGGCAAATGTCCAAGATTGTAGGACATAATTATGTCCCATATATTATGTAATAGTTGCATTAAATAGTTATGCCTGTATCTAAAAAACATAAATGTTACATGAAACATGATAAGTGGAAGTGCTACAAGAATAAGTATGTATTCAGGAAAAAAGTATGTTCTATCCTGTGTGCTGACCGTGGGTATGTGTCAGCCTGTAAACACCGATGTGTCTCCTGCAAATGTCCCACTATGGCCATTTGAAAAGGTGGCAACCCATGCCAAAGAGGTTCAGTCACCAAGACAACTGCAATGAGTGCAAATATCTGTGACAAATACACGAGACAGCTGTCATTTAGTAACATTCCTTTACATATCGCTGTATTTCCGGAGGTATGGAAGTATCAACCTCACCTGCATACTATACAGAAACCAATTAACAATGGCTCAATGTATAAGCCTGTAACAACCATAATTTCAGTCTACTAACTGATAGGTCTTCAATTAGGGAAGGAGCCCACACACATATATGGAATATGTAGAAATGCAGTCCCCACAAACCTGTATATGCTATGTACACCCACCTACATCTCCCACACACCCGAAACAATTGCAATAAAGACTGTAATAATATCACAAACATCCACTCACTCAATTACATCTGCAGAAGCGTTAACATACCTTGTAAGAGACACATTTGTAAAGCTGCCATGTGAAATCGTAGCTGTTGTATAATGGAACAGACGGCGATGTTACAGGTTTTGTTTGCAATAGTCCCTTATCAGACGGTTGAGATGACAGGTACACACACATGTAGAACCACATACTCTAGCCATCACACACAATCCACAGGGGACATGAATTCAAAATATCCGTGTCTCTACAAATAGCAGTTGCAATTCCTCACAACAAAACACATACAGGCCGTCTCCCCGAAGGTAGGGCAAAAGGGCAACGCCCAAGTGGAGAATTCAATTATACCCCACTGTTGCCGTGTAATTGGTGAATGGAGTAGCTGCACAGCTGATGTGCATATAATAATTTACTCAGGAACACCAATTGGTGGCAGGAAGCCACATGTTACAGGCATCGATGTATACAAGGATGACTTGCCATACATTCAAACTGTATGCTCATACCATAGAACCGTTTAAACAGTAAAGGTGTAAGAGAGATATTTACGAAGATTCCGAATGCTAACAAGGTATGTAGAACACTCAGTATGTTAGTGTATGTAGAGCCTGTTTTGTATTAATTAAAAGTGTACGCAATGCATAAAGTAGGAAAAGGTATTATGTAGTGATGCCTTGTTGAGCATAGTAACGCTTGTAGAAATTGTGTGTCCTGCTGTGGGCCACAAGGTAAACTTCACATACACCACAAGGGATGCTACATGAAGGCTTTAAACAGAACAATTCCACACCACCCGCCATCAGTGATAGGGTATGTCCAACAAGTACGTGCCATAGCAGGGGATAGTATATGTTGATATACTGTCACAGTAGGCATGTGTATGGGCATATAACAACAATAACATGCCTAAGGTGGTCCTGCTGTGCAAGTATGCTTTGCATTATGGGATAATGTGTAAAATATGTGTAATGTACAGTATTTTAGGTAGATATGTCAGGTATTCTACACAGCATAACTGTTATATCATGCAAAGAAAAGGTATTGTCTATTGGCATGTACAATACACAATAAAGAAGATACATGTGGCTTGTAGTCACAGGACACTGTAACAGCATGATAGCTAATCGAAATGGAAGAGCTACTCAATTAACCGTGCACAAAGGACATGTAATAGCTTCACAGTTCATAGTGAGGTACTATGCTGTCTGGCAAGTCTATGTGTAATCCCAACTACAGTGTTTACACCGGCGGCACCTCTCTAGGGTAGTGTCCTGTCTGTGAACAGCAGAGCCATGTGTTACCTGCACCTCTGTACAGTACAGCCACTGCAGTGATCCCTGGCGTACATGTGTGTCTCCCATCCACCCACTGAGGTATCTCATGAACAGTGCTAGTGAGTGTCCCTGCTTGATGTACATAGGAATCATGTTCCAAAGCATGGTGAGTGTCTGGTTTGGGAATGTAACCCTCAAGCACATCCCACTCATCGTTGCGTTTGTGCACATATCCATGAGCATGTTGCTCTCAGTGACTTTTGCTTATGTCGCTTATGTGGAGTATATCCAGAAATATTGTTGTGGACATGGGCCCTGTATATTCAGCAGAGGTCACCCCTGACTATGCAGTATGCAAATGTGTACATTTGTGGTGTCCGTAGTTGTGCCGTATACGTCAACCTTCGGAGCTCAATAATCCTCATGGTGTGTTAATGTTGTGGTATGTAAAGCCATTGCTGTTCTGTAAGGTACACCCCAAACTGGGGTGTTGTACCCTTGAACGTGTTTATATGTCAGGAGTATAGAGGTACAATAGGTGCCTTTGTTCCAGCTACAAACCCAGTACAGATAAGGGTGGCCACGTAGAAGGATATCCACGCCACATTGGCAATATGGTTATCAAAGGAGTGGGTGCTACATATGTGTGTACTAAGATCCCGTATAATGTCACATGTATGTAGGGGACTACCACCTATGTGATAGTCAGTGGGTGATTGGTGTAATCCAAAGGGGATGTTCATGCACCTTGTGTCATGCAGCTTGAGGCCATGTTATCGACATCAGGTATCCGTCACAGTGACATCCTTATGGAGGGTGTCTGTATCAACTGCTGGATCAATCATGGCGCCTTGTTTGCAGTTGTCTGGAAACCTAGTCAGGGAAAGTCCCTCTGTGCTAGCCTGTACCTCAGGGAAGCATACCGAACATGAGGGGCCCTATGACTGGGGACTGTGGTACGCCAAGTGTAACTGAAATACAGTAGGTACTACGGTATGCAACCCTCATTGTGTGGGTCCTGTCCATGAGCCACTTTGCATAACATCCTGAGACGTAGGGGTTGATGTGCAGGTGGATGTGTATGCTGTCAATACCAGAATGGAGAACAGTGCTGAAAGCCAATGAGAGGACAATGTAGGCTGTGTGGACCCCCTTACCGTCATCAACTATCCTGGTAACTGTATCAAAGGATTCCACCAGGTGTAGGAGCCATGATCTGGCCCTAAGAAGTCCAACCTGGGTGGCAGCAAAGGTCTGGAGCCCACCAATGCCTCTGTGAATGACTTCCATGATGATGTGCCCCACAGCCTTGCAGAACAGTCCAGTCAGGTGTATAGGGCAATAGTCCCTCTGGTTCATTGTGGTGCCACCTGTGTGGAGTGTGATAACTGTTGCCGTGCACCATTCAGGGGCCACAATGTCTGATACAAGGCTAATAGTGAATCTGGTGGCCAAGTGGGGAGACATGTCATTCTGAGGTTTGTGTAAATCACAGCCTGGGATGTTGGACGGTCACATGGAGTCTGTGTTCCAGGCCTTAGAGAGTGCAGGTTGGAACAGTGTAGTTGTGACCGCAGGGACCTTGCAATGTTCCTGCATGGATTATGGCCCTATAGGGAGTGACAGGGTGTAAAGTTAGCATTGAACCCATCCGCCAGGATGTTGCCAATATCATTCAGTTCTGTAATGTTCTTGACTAACAGTCGTATGTCAGAGCAGATGTGGGTATTGCCATTGACTACTGACATACCTCCATTATACTTTGTGGTAGTCCCTGGAATGTGTTGCAGTAATGTTTACATAGCTAGCTTTGGGGGATGTGATAAGGGATCCCGGATTCCTACTGAGACTGACCAGTGAGCTACCCCACCCATGGGATTGTACTCCACTTTGCAACAGCCTCCACCTTTTGTTGTACATTATGTCCATGGAACTGGACCCCCAGAGTGGCGTCCATTATCTGGTGGGTACCATCATGCCTGTTTGGAATAGCATGATCCATGCAGTCGTGTAAGTGCTAATGAAGTGCACTGGGGTATGTTTCAGCATTTGTATGTGCATTGTCCATCTGCACGGGTGTCATGACATTTACTACTGCTGTCATAAGACGTCTGTAGTAGGCATTGTAGTAATCTTGTACTGTGTATTCCGTGAAGGGTGTGGTGCCGGAATGTGGATAACAAGGGTGATTAGTATATGTTCGGAAACTACCAACTAGGGGATAACCCCAGGTGTGGAACACCAGTCACATGTTGGTAACGTCCATGTCTAGGATATCGTTGGTCTTGGTGGTGGTGTGTATGGGTTGATCCAGCTGAGTGGAGGTTATGAATCCCAGACAGCGTTGGCCTAATGTGTCGGTACACGAGTAGCTATCCCAGTTAAGTGCGGGGTAGTGTCAGTCTCACATCAGTACCACCTGTCTGAACCCTACTGTCTAGTACACCAAGAAATGAGGGCCGGTAACCGTGGGGTATGTTGTTGAATCCGTAGCATGTTACAATGTGTATAGCAGTTCTGGCCACAGTTAGTTGCACGTGGATCACCTCTGATGCATTGTGCTAAGTACCCAGCCAGGTGTGTACAACATTGTGAAATATGGACACACCTCCGCCGTGGGTGTTCCGGTCCAGGTTATATGACTGAAAGGTGTGGCCTGCGTATAACCTGTCAGTGCAGGTGTGCTCTGCGGAGCCTAGAGGCAGGTCCCAGTCACCGCAGAGATATCGAAGTGGTCCATTACAAGGAGTGCCTTGCCTGACTGCGTTAGAGATGAAGATGTCAAGCATTGAATAACATTACCCCAGGTTTTGCTTGCCTGTTCCTGTTCCGGTGGTGAATGTTACTGGAAACTGTGCAAGACAGGCAGTCAAGGAACAGCAAGAGCCTTACATGTTATCTGTACTCCCAGGTCTGACAGGTGCAGGTCATATGTGCCAAAGCATCGTGTTTTGTTGACCATGTCGTTCAAAGCAGACAGATACTGGATGCCTGTGGAATGACAACAGAAGCATAGGCAACTGTTGAAGTGAAACTGTCAGTCATTGTACAGTGGTATCAGTCTGGATGAATGCAGAATGCTTCTCAGGGCTTGGCCGATACCTTCTGGGCTACAAGACTGGAGAGCTATTGCATGTCCCTGTACATGTAGTCCAGGAAGTTACATCTCAGGGCAGTCACACTAACATGGAGAATGACAGTCAAATTGTACCTGGTGAGGTGTGGCATGGGTGCATAGGTTATGTTGCGGATCCTGTTACCAGACAGCCAGATGTAAGCGACTATCGCTTTGTGTAGCCTGCTGAGTGGGACATCAGTGGGCCTACAGAGTCACCTATGACCGGTGTGTTGGGTATGTTATAACACCCTATTGGCTGTAGTTGATGGGCACACATGAGTCTGTGGGCTATAGGTAATTGTTGTGTTTGGTGATGGGGGCTGCCTCTGGTGCCTACACAGAGTATGGAGAGGTTCTGCAAATGTCGTACTCATACTATGTGTGGCCTGTGGTGGTGGAGATCTAGTGAGACTATGTGATGAGTGGGGTGTGTTGCAAATGTTAAACGTCCCCACATGAATGTCAGGTTCAGTCTGGGTTGGTGAGAGCATTACCCCCAGCATGGCTACATATGTGCATCTCCCACAGGTTGTAGTGTCATATGTTGGGAGGTGAGCATTGACTGTGTACATGAGACCATTGCTCTACTGCCACATGTTTGCCATATTCATCATATAGACAGGCAATAGCACTGGTAAATGACACTTGGACATGCCTGTATATTCAACCATGTCTCACAAGATAGGTGAGTTACGTGTGTACAACAGCTGTTGTACTGTAAGCAAGCTGGAAATGTAAGGACAGACAGTGTACTTGTAAGAAATGAGTTGGAATGGGTGCTATAGTAATTAGTAGCTCAAAGTGCTTACATGTTCTGAACAAGTGCTGAGCATGAATATGCAATACAGATAGGGTGTTGGATAATATCAACCCACTGCAACCCACAAGTGGAGACGACATTCATAATTGGAGGCACTGCACTATTACCCTGCTGGGTATGGTCTGCAAGTCTATGAACCTTTATCAACATAGATGTTAGCAGTACAGAAGTAGATGACAGTACGGATGATTTCACACTGCATAGCATACCTGTGACAGGTCATAGGACATCATCACCCATACCGTGTTCCAGCTACACTGAGTATACTAGATGTACCTTTGTATGTCACAGGAGTGTTCTACCAGTGGCCTGTTGACAGAAGCAACACTACAAAAGGTGTCTGAGTGACATGTGCATATCACACCAGTGGCAGCTACAGTAAAACAGGGTTAATGTTTTGTACTCCCCCCTCATTGTAGCCCATACCACACAGACAAATGGGAGGCATCTGTGTATGTAAGGATGTGAATGGCCATGACCTAGGAGCAATAGCTGTCTCAGTGTTGTGGACAACATACAGGATGGGCTTTGTGGGTGAGGTGTGTGACATATGTGCACAATCTGACAGCTGATAATAGCATTGTCACCGCTAGGTGAATAACCCTGTACCCATTAACAACCACCTAGGCAGCGGTCAACATTATGGACACTGTGTAAGGGATGGTGCTGTGCAGTTCACCTCCCTGAGTTGGTGATGTCCCCTGAGTTGGTGACGTCTCCAGGCCTATTAGGTAGTCATATGAGGCACCCATGTCATGACAGGGTGCCATCCATGAGCATGGAGATTATTGGACAGGCATACTCAGCACTCGGGTGACCAATATCAGATCACATATCACCTTTAAAAGGTATTGGCCATGCGTGGATGGGCGATACCAGCCTTCACAATCCTCACCTCCACTATGCAGCATGCTGGCTACCTTGCATAAAGACATGTGCTACAATGTGATGTTGGACATGTTACACGTACATATCCTGATCTGAAAGACATACGTCATGGACAGCCACCGTCCTACTACAAGGATCGCCACATGCTGGACAGATCCCTGTGCCATACATGTTACATACTCCTGCCATACCATGCAACCCTGTCCATCAAAGCTGCACATGTCATCTCTGTTATACATGGTGCGATGACCGCATGGTAGATGTATTATTAACTGTCTGGATCAGTAATGTGGCACTGATGCACCTCGCGGTGGCAAAATGGCTGTCGGATACATCTAGAAAACCTTGCCCGTGCATACTATAGTTGATAACCATCCCTGCGAATGACGTCCAGCTAGCCACTGTCCCATGTCTATCGCATGTGCAACACAGGCGATATGTGGCAAGATGTTGAACTGCTGTACAGTGCTGTGTAGATGTATATGGCAAAACACATGCATGTAAAGGTTTCCGTGCATATGTGTGCATTGTCACTGCTCATGTCCATTAAGTCAGTGTATGTGTTGATATGTGACATATACACAGCATCAAGGTCAACAGCATTACTGTGGACACATCCAGGCATGTGCTGATAGGTAAGAACACCAGTACAGGCAAACAGACATGCCCACATCAAGACAGCATTCACATGGAGTATGAACAATGTAATGAGGTGACACACATATATGGTGATGATATCCAATGCATAACGGGTGTTACATGTGTGTGACACAAACATGTCAGTCGTGTCAGTGTCATGACGATTTGCAAAGATAACTGTTCAGATGTACTAGATTTAGTACAAATATATGTGCAGCTGTATCTCTGTACATCTCTGTGATACTGTGACCTGTCTCCATCATTATGTCTTCCAGATAATGCCTCGTTCACGCCTGCCAGTGTATAGCCACCTGGAGGATGGTGCCCTCATCCCGTACCTCCATGAGAACTACGAGGTGTTGTTCAGCCATGTGCCACAGCATGCCCAGCAGTGTGACGACCTGTGGCAGGAACTTCACAGGAGGGTTAATGATGTGGGTGGCCATAACTGAACCTACCAGCAGGTGCGCAGACACTGCACGGACCTGATACGACATGCGAAACAGCGTGCCAATGCAATCGCCAGGGAACAAGGTGGAACAGGTGGTGGGCCAACAACCCAGCCCTCACTCACACCCACCGAGGAGCTACTGGCCAGCCTGGAGACACCATCAGGACAGCATCCACAAACACTAGCTGCCATTGTGGAGGTGGGTGTCTCCCAACCAATGAGCCTGGAGTTGCCTGGTAAGTCACTACTGCACATATGACTATTATATCCCATTTAGTTGCATGTGTCACTGTACAATATGTAATGTAACATCATATGCAAGGTATGTTTACACACATGCTGCATTCTACAGTATGCTACCCTGTGTATGCACACATGTGCATACTATATGCTATTGTACAGGCGAATGTGTTAACATGCACAGTGTACCCTGTGGCTGTCATACAGTCATGGATAATGTTCAAACTGCTGTGTCACCCCTATACAGGTACCTCTGGTGTGCCGCACAGACATCAGTCCATTGCATGTGAGACAGTTATCAGTATCAGGCATGTTAATGCATATATCTATTCGCCATGTGGCCAGTTAACACATGTACACATAATGCATGGTCCAGTCACGATATACAGGTCGCATCTGTCATCATTCACACTGGCTACCCATGTGCAATATATACAAACTAAATGAAACACTGACATGAAACCACAGTATCTGTCATTGCTAGATGTGTGGACAGCTGTGCATACAACGGTGGAGGTGTTGTTCAATGTAGGCATATGTACTATACATTGGAACAACACATGTGTGGTACACAAACAGTACCACACAGTGAGCTAGGATATGGGCAGCCCACAGGAGTCACCATTGTGTAATATGCCCCTGAAATGGGTGCACACATTATGATGTGCCATCTGACATCTCCCAGACATGTAGTATTCCGGCTGCAATATTGTCTCACTATCCCACAATACATACCCCACATACCAAACATACAACCCTTTGTCTGCATAGCCCTGTGGACAGTGACATATCTGACATTTATGGGTGTATGTCATATGGGACAACACAGACATGTGAGATAGACGGCCATCACAAACATTTGGCCAGCACATGTTCACACATGGCCATGGAGGATGGCCAGAGATATGTAGCCACACTGTAGATGTGATGTGCATACACCCTGTTGCGCATTGTCCACACATGGTCCAACTATAGCCTTAGTTGACTGATTATATAGTTGATGTGGAACACTGGACATCCTAAAAGCCTGTGCACAGCTAGTGGAGGTGTCACTTAATTCGACCATATAAGATGTGTTGAACATCACGACTGTGTCATAGCATGACAGTAGTCACCTGTACAGCTTCCACAGACATTGACACCACATCAGGCCACAGATGCCGTACATTTCCCTTGCTGCTGTAGGACATCACTGTCAGCTGTGCACCTCGTGTATGTGGTACATTAATGTCATGTGGGACATGGTGTATTGACAAGTCTGCCATGTGTGGACATGGTTGCCAGGCAGCTAAGACTTTGTAGTAGTTGTGCAGGGGTGTCATCCATAGGTCTTCCAGTGACCTGTCACATGACACAGCATGGTTTGGTGTGTATACACCTCAGCGACGTAGGTCACAATCCACAGTTATGTAATGTGTATGCATGCAGTTATGGCTATGCACTGTGTGCGTATTACACACTGTATAGCAATATAGACACCTCATGATGCCATGCAATGGCACAGTGTCTGTACTTCACACTGTATAGCAATGTAGATGCTTCACACTACCCTTCAATGCTCATGCACATTTGCTAAAAGTGCATTCTATCTGTAGGGCATACAGACAACACTGCAATGTGATACCCATCACAATGCTGTACGTGTCAGGACACCATTGTGTCAGACATATATGCATGTCAATGCACACGTCGGCAGATTACATGTCAAGGTCATTTCAGCCATGTGTACTGTTAACCTGTGCTGGTCCACATGGTGTATCACAGGGATGCATGCTTACTACCATGATTGTGTGAACTGCATGGCTACTGATATGACATCTGCTTGCTGTTGTGTGTAACCCAGGGAGGTATGCTAACTACCACTATTAATGTCTGAGCTGCATGCCATCTGCTGTATCATATGCATGCTGCATGCCGTCTGTCAAATCACATGCATGGTGTGTGTGTGTGTGTCTGTGTTTGTGTGTCTATTGTAATGTACAGTCTTTCTTTGCATTCACATGTGATGTAGGTGCGTTACCCTCCTGCGGTCCATCTGATGTTAGTGTCCCCACAGATACTAGCAGTGATGAACATATGCATGAGGTACAGGCAGGGTTGTCAGGGGCTGAATCTGTGCCAATGGTTGCCATCCCAGCTATGTCCCCCTCTTCCCCACACACAGTTCTCATGCCAACACATACCCCATCACCAGTGGCCATAGAGGAAGGACAGTCAGCGTGTGTCAGCTTGGAACAGGAACGTGTGGTGGCTACAGAAGGTGCGTCTCCACACCATGGTGTCAGTGTAATGACTGCAGATGTGCCACACAGGCATGTGGCCAGTGCTGCTCATAGGAGGACCTCTGGCAGACATGCACCTGCAGGACAGAGCACAGCTGGTGTCACCGGATGCATGTTCCAGACTGTAATGGCGGCACAGACACGTGCTGAACGGCAGAACAGAGAAGGGCAGAGGCTTCAGAGGGCTGCTATCCGTACTCTAAACGACAACATCCAGGCATTGGCAAATGCTCAGCAGCAGATTGCTGATATTCTGGACAGGAGACTGGGTGATATGGTTGGAATCCTTGACAGTGGCATGGCAATCCGCGAGCGTGAGCTGTCTGTGCTGGAACATCTGGTAGGAGTGAGGCATAGGCCACATGGACGTAGGCCAGCTACACCACCTAGTGCAGGTCAACGTGAACGAGCCACCTCACATGCCCACTCCCATAGTGCCGGTAGCAGTAGCAGTGCAGCTGGTGCTGCGCTGTCCACACCAGGACACAGCAGGCCATGTGGACATGGCCCTGGACATTCCCAGCGGGGACACGGTTCCAGTGGACATGTGTCATCGGGCAGTAGCCAATCTGTACCTCCGCATGGTAGTGCCCGTGCAACCCCTGGCAGGCACAGGTCACGTGGCCGTGGCCAGACACAGTGAGCTGTACATCCTGGTCTGTACAATCTAGAGCTGTCAATAATACCCCTGTGTAGGCCTGACAAAAGGCAGAACTGTGTGCACACATACACGCACACAGCAGAAACATCTGTAGGGCACCGCAACACCCACATGCATAACGACCACACATGTCCAATCAGATCACCGGCCCTTACCCACACACATGATGTCATCCACTGGTGCAGCCTATGCACCTGGCAAACATCATCACCCTGTGCATATGATGATGCCTGTGTCGCATCCCTGTCATCCACACAATCAGTGCAGGGACTGCTCATATGGTCTGATGCACAAGGTGAACAGAATAGTGAGATAAGTGTATATTACATTAGTTGTGTACTGTTGACACGCACCAGACATACCATATAGTACAGGTTTATAATGCATTGTTATATGTCTTGGTAACAACAGTAACAGCATGTTGGTAATTATGCCCTGCTTCCCTCCTTAAGGTCTAATTGCATGTGCCATTACGTTACAGTGTTTGCAGTTGGAGTGCATTGTTGTATGTTCACAGTATGTGTCTTGGTAACAACAGTAACAGCATGTTGGTAATGATGCCCTGCTTCCTTCCTTAAGGTTTACTTGCATGTGCCAATAAGTAGCAGTGTTTGCAGTTTCAGATGTGTAAACGTGGAGTACTCACAGGCATGTATGGCAATACCAGCATGCTATACGTAGCCTCAACCTCACTGTTAGAAAGGCTACCATTCCACAGATGTCCACACATCTACTGATCCAGAAGCATGTGGGCTGTTTAATAGGCTACAGTGGCTAGAGACGTGACATCCATACCAGATCACATCACAGGTATGGTGTCATGGTGTGGGGGGTTTACACAGCGGTCTGGCCGATGATAACGTTAGAGGCCACTTGATAGCATGAGGTCTCACTGTGTAGCAGTAATACACTGTCACTTTACAGGATGAGAACACACACACAGACATACACAGAAACACACAGTAACATGCCCACACTCATGGGGTCAACAACACTATAACGCACACTCGATAGTGTTGAGGTGAGGACCCCTGCCTATGTGGTAATCACCCTCATAGTACTCTGCACCCACACGACGCGACACAGAGAATGAACATGTACAGGTAGCCAGTAAGGCTGAGACTGATGGCATCAACAGGGTAGTAGACTGCATCACCATGACGGGTTAGAGATCCTGTCTGTTCTGTATGGTAGCATACACCCTCACTCCATGCACCAGACAGCCATACATACATATACACACACACACACACACACACACACACACACACACACACACACACACTGTGGAGTCCACAAATGTCATTCACATACAGATAGAGGACGTGTCTGATACACACACCACCCCTGCCTACGTCATGCTTTCTACATTGCAGTATGTACAGATCTCTACAACAGTGTACAGGGGTGTGTAACAATTGGGAAGTATTCCCCACCATACGTGACATATATGGTCAAACAAGCAAACACACATGGCAGCACTGTGAATCATACACCTGCTATATGATGATATGTCTGACAGACATGCAGCAGTATTGGCCGCATTATGTGTACCAACGCTACCTTCGGCAATTGTGCTGCTATATGCACACGGGAGGATGTAATTGTTACAGGTGTCAAGTGATTTACAGTCAGTAACACCCTGACCGCTGTGTAGGTTGTATGTCCTCACCTTCAAGTAACAGTAACATAGCGTACTGTTTGCACATGTAATGGTAGGATGGCTTGTGACATACCTGTGAGCCGTCTTCAGCAAACATCCATCTGCAAAGGTGGATCACCACTTTATGTACACACATCCATCCATACCTGATGTACATCCTACCGTACTGTCAGTATTTCACCATATACAGGTGTCAATGATGGGGCTGCATTGCAACTGCATGCTGTAGTTAGAAACAGATGAATGACATACATCCGCTACTGCACATGCATGGTAGCTGCATGCACACCACTACATGTACATGTGTGTTGGTCCTACATTCCTGTCATGTAGCCATGTTTGTATGCATTGCAATTGGTGGACATGTGTGATGACATACAGAACACATGGACTGTTGTATGATATGATGGTTGTCATGGGTAACTAGTACAGAGGGAATGATTGCTACCTTATGTACTGTTAGCATTCAACAGCCATGGACCTACCTTCCATGTGCATGCGTGTGATTGCTGTAGCCACCTGTCTGCATGGAGGACAGCAAAAGCTATGCTATGTACATATGTGTTGTGTGTGTGTGGGCCATGTACGATTACATGTAGGTCATATCCAAACATGAGTGTTCTTTGGTGTACAGCAACAGTCATCTGTTACAGCTGTGTAATACCCAGGGCCCCTGTTATGTGTAGAGCCAACCTGGTTATGAACAGTGGTATCATTGCATTGCATAACACATGATGGAACCCTGTCAGTATATGTGCAGTCGGCACAGTTGCTGTAGACCTATGTACAGTCCACTGGTTATGAGTCACATGGTATTGTAGTACTGTATGGATGTGTGCTGCTGGTCCAAGGACATGGTGATGTCTGAGGGCTACATAGTAGAATGCGGCATTTACCACTGTGATCTGCACCTGAGACATCTGTGATGGCTCTTGAGTGTGTACTGGTCAGTATATGTGAGTGGCCTTCATGTACGTGGGGACACTAACACCAAACTGTGCCCTTCCGTGTTTAGAATCCGTGTGCATGCAAGACAGCCCTTCGCTACTACTAAGTGTGTGAGCATGCCCAGTACACCATTGTGTAGATGGACACACAGTACATTCCAAACTGTGCCCTTCCGTGTTTAGAATCCGTGTGCATGCAAGACAGCCCTTTGTTACTACTGTGTGAGCATGCCCAGTATGCCGTTGTGTAGTTGGACACTCAGTACATTCCAAACGGACATGTGCTACTTAGTGTGTGAGCATGCCCAGTGACACCTTGTGTCAGTTATGTGCCTCTGTGTATGGACATGACTATTGAAATCCTGTATAGCGATGGTCGTCATCCAGGCAACAGATGTCCATACCCCACATCTGGATGGATTCCTACATTGAACACACTGGTTGACTGTCTTGAAGGGTGTACTGTCGGTGGCATGTCTCGTATCTATGTAGTGTTGTAATAGTGCTCCGTAGATAGGCAGTTGTCCCGCTCACACCACTGCCGTGTGTTTGTCTATGTCTACCTTGGGACAGTAATATGCTTTTAGACTGCTCACTCTCTATACATTTCCTGTGTGTGTGTGTGTGTGTGTGTGTGTTGTGTGTGTGTGTGTGTGTGTGTGTGTGTGTGTGTGTGTGTTTCCAGCTGCCTGGTGACAGAGTAATGCTTTTAGACGGCTCACTCCCCATGCATTCCCTATCGGCATATTTGCCTTTGTGGATGATGTGGGATGATGTCATCCACCTAGAAGTATGCCTCTGGGAGTGCTGTGTTCCAGTAATCTCGGTAGCGCGTTCTGTAACTGCGTAATGCTGTAGTGTGATAAGGTAGTTAGGTGTATGTTCGACTCCCAGCCTTGCAAACCGTGTGTGCTTTTCCAGCTGCCTAGAGACAGAGTAATGCTTTTAGACGGCTCACTCCCCATACATTTCCTATCGGCGTCTTTGCCTTTGCGGATGATGTCATCCACCTAGAAGTATGCCTCTGGGAGTGCTGTGTTCCAGTAATCAAGCGCGTTCTGTAACTGCTTAATACTGTAGTGTGATAAGGTAGTTAGGTGTATGTTCGACTCCCAGCCCTGCCAACTGTGTGTGTGTGTGTGTGTGTGTGTGTGTGTGTGTGTGTGTGTGTGTGTGTGTGTGTGTGTGTTTCCAGCTGCCTGGGGACAGAGCAATGCTTTTAGATGGCTCACTCCCCATACATTCCCTATCGGCGTCTTTGCCTTTGCGGATGATGTCATCCACCTAGAAGTATGCCTCTGGGAGTGCTGTGTTCCAGTAATCTCGGTAGAGCATTCCGTAACTGTGTAATGCTGTAGTGAGATAAGGTAGATAGGTGTATGTTTGACTCCCAGCCCTGCCAAGTGTGCATGTGTGTGTGTCTGTGTGTGTGTGTGTGTGTTTCCAGCTGCCTGGGGACAGAGTAAAGCTTTTAGATGGCTCACTCCCCATACATTCCCTATCGGCGTCTTTGCCTTTGCTGATGTCATCCACCTAGTAGTATGCCTGTGGGAGTGCGGTGATGCTGAAACTCAGTAGCGCGTTCTGTTACTGCATAATGCTGTAGTGTCGTAGACTAGACAGGTAGGTGCTCGATTCCAAGGCATGGCAGGTGTGTGTGTTTGGCAGTTATACCGTATGTGTTGGTATCTGTGGGTGGATAGCTGCGGGATGTGTTCAGTGTGTTTTGTTGCTGACCTATACAGTGTCCACAGCCTGCATATTCTGCCAAGACACTGGGTTGTCAACACATACATTCGCCAATAGGTCTGGTGAGTAAATGTCAGCAGCCCTACTCTTACCCTTGATACGGTCTGACCTGTGTGACGCAACAAAACACACGTGCCTTGATAGTAACAACACTACATGATGCAGGTGGCACATGTAGTCTCCTTTTCATTCCTGTCTAATGTTTTGCTGTCATGTGGTCCGCTGTTGTGATATAAATGCAATATCTACATATGTGTGTACATGTATATGTGTGTATGTCTATATATATATATATATATATATATATATATATATATATATATATATATATATATATATATGTCCATGTATATATGTATACAAATAATATATATGATATATGTAGATTTAGAGAGATAGACATAGATGTGAACATATAAGTCTGGGGACATCAGCACTACTGAATGTTTGTGCCGGATGATCTGTACTTGATAACCTGGGATCTATGTATATCTGCCATGGCGTACTGGTAATGCACATCATCTGTAGTGTGCAGGGTCATGGGTTGTAGTCATGTAGACACCGGTTATTTTGTTGCTGGGAAGACCATGGGACAACGAATATGGTGATCATAAGGCACCTGTTGCCAGTTGTGTACAGATCTGAGCGACACTGAGCAGTGGTTATTAATTTGGAGGTTCGGTAAGGGTCATATAACTATTCATTAGAAGATTATACTATGCAGATGAGGTTGACAATAGTGTATCCCATTTATCACCAGGGTGTGATGCAGGTCCCTGGAGTGTATGTGTGTAGTCAGCCGGGTGCAGGGCTCGAATATAGTTGACAGCAGGGGGAGGGGGGGGTCAGGCATACTGTACGTACATTGCAGAACTGTGCCTCGGAAGTGCTCCTGCCTTAGCACGCCTAAACTAGGGTGTGTCTATACCTGCCTGGTGACATTGGGAGGAATGACAGCAGTGGTGGCGTAGTCAGGGTGTACAGGCTGCACAAACAGGTGTTGATCAGCACAATCAGCAGATGACATGGCCAGCCTGCACCTGAACAGTACAGTAATGTGAGCAAGCAGCATACACACAGGTTTCTTCCGCACTCTACACCACCGGTGTATACCTGCGGGGACATTTCACGACACAGTCCAACCAAAGAGAAGGGCTGCAGCAGGCAACATATACCAACATGTGCAGGAGGCTGGGACAGTGAGGATGTGTACACTGCCGAACAGCCCTTACTGGAGTGACATAAGACTTTACAGACCCAGGGTGACTTACCAGAGGCTACATGGGCTGGGGATGGTGGAGCACTATGGGGTAGACAGACACCTCCTACAGCGGCTTGTTGAACTGTGCCTGCCACACCTGACACATCAAACAGGCCGAGGGAAACCCAACACAGTGGATACCACGGTATGTGTTGGCCTAGGTGTACTAGCCACAGGTAGCTCACACAGCACTACTGGGGATATCATGGGTATCTCACAGGCATCTGCATACAGAGTATTGCTCCAGTTTACAGACGCCATGTCAACACATGCTAGTGAGCACGTACATGTCCTCAACACGTGATTAGTAGGCCAGCAATATGCATCAGTTCAACCACATGGATGACTACCCTGGGGTACTGGGTGCTATAGCCTGCACACACATACACATCAAAGCACCACCTGGTGAGTGGGATAGGGCCTACAGTCACTGCAGGGGCATACCCTCCAACAGCTAGTTCATATGCGATGGCCAGGGAATGAGATTGAATGTGTGTGCTGTCTGCCCTGGAAGCTATGATGATTCCGATATATGGCTTCTGACACAGCTGTACCACACCAATGCCAATATGGACATCCCCTACAGTCTCCTAGTGGGGGATGCTGGGTAAACACTGGTGTCATGGCTGATGACACCCATCAGCAATGCACACACACCTGAACACTCGCACCATAATAAGGCGGATGCACAGGCAAGACATATAATTGTGCATGTGTTTGGGATGCTCAGTTCATGGTTCTGGTATCCGGACACATCCGGTGGAGCCCTGCAGTATTCACTAGCTACATGCATACAAGTTGTTATGGTATTTGCTATGCTACACAATCTTATCCTGCAGTAACAGTTGCAGCAGGAACAGCATGGGGCAGGGCCACACAGCCCAACACCACTGCCAAGGCCTGTACAGGCACAGTGTAACTTGGTGAAGGAACTACCTGAGCAGGGCACAGTCGGCGAAAGCCCGTGCACAGTATGACCTGCCCTTGGCAAAGAGGCAACACAAGGCATATTCACTGACACAGTAGGTACCCATGGATTTTCCCTCTCTGACCCACACACAGTACAATGGATGCCAAACATTACACTACCTGTGCTCGGCCATGTATAGGAGGTGCACTGTGTGCATCCAACATAGGCAGCCCTCCAGCACCGTCCTCAGGTCCAGAACAGACCCAGGGTACATCTATTAACCTAACAATTGGCAGTTGTATTAGAATGTGTATTTACCCATTGCTAAGGTATGTATGTGAGCATACAAGTGACTGTGGTGGCCGAATATTAGGGCAGCAGACAGTACACATCCATAGTGGCACCATGACCTCTGTAGCACATACAGGGGTCACAATGGTAGCCAGTAGTACATAGGGTGTCCTAACCCACTGCAGATTATGGGCTGACCATCATGTGTGTCCGTACAGCCCACACACGTTCCATGCAGCTGGACAGATGTGGACCAGTACAGACAAATGATATACAATGGCCTATGGATATGCACAATGAATGACCCCAACCCCCTAAGACACACAGACTACAGCAGGCCAGGCAGTTTGATGTAGGTTGTGTAAGCTAGGATGTCCAACACCACTGTGCTGGTATTTAAAGCTGGGAACTGACGTACACTGGTATCCCTCCAACCAGCAATTTAGGTAGGTCCACACAATGACATGGAGTACCTGGCATACCAGTACAGTAGTGGCAGATGTGTACAACTGTCAGCTGTGCCCCCCATCCAACCTAAACATTTGAGAGTCATGTGCGCCACCCACAGTGCTGTGTACGACTGTCGTTGCAGTTGGATGTCCCCCCACGCTATGCAGACATGTAGCAACTGTTAATGCCACAATGACCATTAGCTACCCTGCAGACACAGCATGACACCTGTCTGTGTAGAACGGAGGGGTCAGCAACACAGTACTAACTATCTGGACATGTGATACATGCGATACAGTTGACCATACTTGGCATGCTCACACACATGACGGTAATGTCGGTTGACAACATGCGTAACAGTCATACTTGGGCATGCTCACACACAAAGACAGGATGGCCAGGCATGCATACACCAGTGGTCTGGACATATCTGCAAGTACATTGCTATACTGTTGGATGACTGCGCTGTATGGTGTGTGTGCGGTCTATTGTCTGTACATATGCCATGGTCTATTGTTAATTCACATGAGCTATGTGCGCAGGGTACTGCTACCAACACGTGAATAGGGCGGTTCTTTGTTTGCGGACAGACTGACGCCTTTGGATAAAGACTGAGTAAGGCACATTCCAGCAGGTGGGAGCAGTTGTGCATGGGTTTGCACAGTATTAAACACTGCTGACATCTGGTCACAGCACCTTATATCAGTTTAGACTCCACATTTCTTTGACAGTGCACTACTGGCATACTGGTAGACAAACACGCTTACAGCCGTTCGCTCACTGACATTTCTGCTTACATTTGTCACTCACACTGAGTGTGTGCGATCCCTTGTGATGCGTATTACATCGGACTACATGACTACAGTATCGGGTATGTGTAACCATTTGGCGACGGCAGGCGTTCAACTGTACGGACTCGGCGGCCTGTCCAGTGACGTCATCATATTATATGCGTGTTCCTCATACGATCTGCTCCCATCTGCCTGATACATGGGAACCGATACTCTGCAATGCTGACATGTGAATATGATTTTGTAAATGCAGCTGTCTGCCGAGTCATGCTACCGCATACTTACTGTACATTTTCCACCTTTCAGATTGCACGACGGGAGACTGTAGGAGTGACACCTTTCCCACTTTGCATGGGACAGTCCCTCATTAGGCATATCTCATGTGACAATACCAGACATATCCACCAATCGGGGACACATTTCTACAGAATCAGGGACAGGTCAAGAAAAAATCAGGGACACTTTTACAAAAGTAGTGCTATTAACTTGAAACATTGACAGAATCAGAGCATATGAATTAATACACATTTTCTGAAGTAAAAGAAGTTTATAACTCTTACTTATTGTCATTAGTCATTAAGTGTAATTCACCACCTTTCCTCCAAAAGTCACTAATTTAAGAGGTATTAAGAGGGACAGAGTTAAACTTTCAGTCAAACTCAGGGATGTACCTGAAAATCAGGGACAGTTGAGAGGTATGGACAATACTCTAGCCATTGCAACTGTCCTGATTAGGGGACACTCTCATGTTGTACATGTTTGTACTGGTTGCTTGTTACAGGTCTTGTATGCCTGATACGTCGATATGTTATATGTAGTAGCATAAGCAACTTTACTGCTGCTAGACTATGCTTTGATTTGTGCTGATATGTATATTTCTGTACTATGCATGGCTGTAGGTATATTCTGCCCTGGTATTTCTACAGAGCAGGTTCCACTTTGGCCATTCAGAATGGTGGCGGCCCTGTAGATCCTATATGTAGAGCTATCACTTGTGTCAAGGCAACACATACCCACAGCCAGTAGTAAACTGACGACTTCCACTGTTTGCATACATTAAGGTTATTCTTGTAGCATTATAATTGATAATACTGTTTCCTATTACATGTAGCTGTTTCTGATACAACAAATTAATTTCTGACACCACTACACACACTATATAGCCTCCTTTCCCGAACTCACAGGCCATGTGCCATAATTGTCATTTTGAAGGACACAACTGCCCAGATGGGTGTGTCCCTCGAAGGCATATGGGTGTTGAACCTCATCTATTATGCTATCATCTACCTAAGGTGGTCAGCAAATTATGTACTTTCCATCACTAGCAGAACTCACATACCAATGGGTCTGAATGAACACTGTATCAGGAACAATGCATAACACCCTGTGGGACACATTTCGATGATTGGTTCTATTAACCAGACATATTTACAGTCTCAGAGCATATGTATTCATTCACGTTTGTCGAGGTACATGCTGTTTATGACTCATACATGTTGTCATCTGTCATTACCTGTATTCCGCCACCTGTCCACCTGATATCACTAGTTCTGGAAGTGTTTAGTTGGACTTTGTTACATTCTGATACATAACTATGGACGTCCATGCTAATCGGGTACACAGCACTGATTTGGTCTCTATGTATTCCCCCGATGGTTTACAGACTATCCGGTAGATGTGGTCTTCAGGTTTGGGAGGTGTAGGCATATGCTATGCCCACATAGGAATATTAATGACTTCCACTGGGTGGGCCTACTACATCTCTGCTAACCAGCACCTGCACACTTAAGCCCATTATTGCATACCCATGGTCCACCTACCTGGCACCCCTCTACAGCAGTCATGACAAATACTTACTGCGAGCGCAGCTGGGGTATGAGCACACCCCTACACATTGCCCACTCTCCCCATCTCGGGACACATGTTGTACGTTTTGTCAACCCATGTATTATCACACTTGCACAACCTACTGTTCCATATACACCTACATCCTGCTCGCATCAATGTCAGCAGGTTCACACGTACCCTGAATTTTTGGGGTCCTGCAAGGGACACCGTTATCCATCTTTAAAGTGTAGACCTTACAGATCTCTCCCACTGGTACTTTCCTACCGGTGTTTTGGACAGCAGCAGTGTATTGATCTGTATTGCCTGTCTGCATGTCTGACCGGCCTAGCTGGGCGGTGTGGGGGGGTACAACGTTTATTTATTGGACCTCCCAGTCACATATGCCCGGGCTGTAAATATGTTACCCCTAACTGCTGTGAAGTAACCTAGTTATGTATATGAACTGAAACAGACTTCGGCAACCCGAAAAAAACTCTTGTCAAACAAAAAAGTTAGCGAATGTAAGAAAACTGAAAGTGGCCACACAACCTTTCAGTTTTCTTACAGTCGCTAACTTTTTTGTTTGACACTAGTTATGTATATGTGTACATCTACAATGACATATATATTTTGTTTTGTGTGTATGTGTATATATCAATACCTGTTTTGTGTATATATATCTATCTATATATATCCGTAGTATATCCTTGTGTGTATATGTGTGTATAAATACATATGTGTATATAAATTAATATAGATATATATATATATATATATATATATATATATATGTGTGTGTATAAATACATATGTGTATATAAATTAATATAGATATATATATATATATATATATATATATATACACACACACACACACACACACACACACACACACACACACACGTTTTTATCTATATATACATCTGTATGTCCGTTAACCTATACATTTCCCGGACATGGACACTTACACATGCGTATTGGGTTTTATCTCTGCTTCAACAGCATACTATTGCCTTAGTCATTATGACACCGACACTTCACTCCGGTGAACTTGTGATCAGTATATTGCATGTTATACAGCCGACAGATGTCGCACGTTTTTCAGGTCTGGGGTGCCGCTGATAACTGTGATGTGATACAGTGTCATTCGACCTATTACTCGTATGCGCAGCCTATTATTCCTGCTACTGTGTTTGTTTCTGTGCATATTCATATTATTACTGTTGATAGAATGAGTGTTTGTGTTACTGTGATTGTACGCCAACATATTGATGTCTTCATGTAGTTGTGTCTTTCTGCTTTTCCCGGTTTGGGGTTGTCACAGCAGAACTCCGTTCCACTCATGGGTGGCGTATAGGTTTTACGTGCCGGGCTGCCAGCCCTGACGCTGGCGTCCGACAACGATACGCCCATTCACGCATGTCTCCACGCAAACAACGCTCTATCTGGGAATCGCACCTACATACTAGCTGACCTCCACGGGCCGCTCCATTGCACCCGGCGCAACATACCCTAGCACTCCTGTGTCCATAATCGCATATCCATAGTTTCTCCAGCACACCCGTGTTGAGTTTCCACGCATAACAGCCATTATACACCTGATATCGCAGCCATGACACACCTTTACACATTGCCCTCTCCAGAGCGTTGGGGCCCTACACACATTTTGTACCATCTCGTGTATTCATAGGCTCAACATCCATTCATATTTGCACATACGTGCCTTTCCTGGTGTTATGGATTACGAACGATTTGCAGGTTACAAGTGTAGGTGGTCACAACATGTACTACATTCTGTCTGTTTACAATGTTGACGTAGCACTTCAACGATGTTATGGCCACTGGTATAACCCTGCCTCTGGTGTGAATAGCGGTGCTCTACTCACACTTGTGCATCTTTATCTGACATATGCTGCGAGCACTTTATAATTCCTTACTTGCTCTAGATTCCCTTCACAACCCTTATGTTTGCTTTCGGCATTCCTTATATATATATATATATATATATATATATATATATACATATATATATATATATATATATATATGGGTCTACCTGAGATGGTCGACAAGCCATTTGATCGACTTTCATTTGGTCGACAATTCATTTGGTCGACAGGCAGATTTGCCCCCTTCCCCAATGTTGTGCTACCCTGGAGTTGATATATATAGTTAGGGGGTGTGGGGCCCCCCCCCCCCTCTCTTAACTTGTCATGAACTGTCTACTAAATGAAAGTCGATCATATGGCTATATATATATATATATATATATATATATATATATATGTATATAAATATATATATCTATGTATATATAAATATATATATATATATATATATATATATATATATATAGATATATAATTGCATATTTCTGTTATGTCTGTGGATATTTATCTAAACACACATCTATCGATATATATATAAAAGTTACAGCTGTACAAGACCACATACATTTGCTATGCTAATAGCTGCATACACCCGCGCAGGCGCACTTGCATCTACTTATTCTAAGTTACATATGTTTACTGGCACTTCTTTGGGATTACATGTGCCTTATTCCTTATGAAAGTACCACTTTGATTGATGGAATCCGGTTAACGGACCCATGCGAACGCGGTCACCTTTACATGTATAAATGTTGGCTTTACAGCACAGAGGCATTCATTACACAATTAATATGTGCTATAGTCGTACTTGAACTGGGAATGACTTTACGTTAGGCGGATGCTCTAACCACTACACTATTGTTGTTCTGGCTCATTTATATGTATACCCATGGTTCATAGCTACTCTGACATATGCCTCACCGCTTCCCTTACACAGCAGGCATCCATTCTCCTGCTGGGAAAACCACAGTACTACACTTACGACATTCCCGGTTTCCTACTGCTCTGGACCCGTGATGCATGTCTACTCGCTCCAAGGATATTCAGAACTCCTACGCTTATAGTCCTCGCACATATGCGTGTTTGATTGTCAGGGTGTTCATGTGCTGGTCCGGGTTTAGGCTCGGCCGACTGATGACTAGAACTGCCCTGGCACTGTTCAAATATCAGACGTAGCACATGGACAGAGTTAGTCCAGATTTTAACATTCTACCTGTGTTTACAGACGCAGGTGTTTGGGCACCTCTGACCACATTATTAGGTCGGCGCTACATAATACAGGGTGGGGAGTGGTTCCACTACATAATACAGGGTGGGGGTGGGGGGGGGGTGTTTCCCTTCCCATTTGACTATTTCATTCATTTACAGATACAATGAATATTATTCTGGACATCAGTTACAAATTCACTACAGGTATGCAATAGTCCTGTCAGCAGATGCGACAGTACTTATGTGTATGGACCTCTGTGATACTCTGGGACTCATTTCTGCAGTGACAGGGACAAGGCTATGACAACTCAGGGACAATCACGGACACTTCTACCATATTAGTACTATTAACTTGGAACGTGTTGACAGATTCGTAATATTACTAATTTTCTGCAGTTAAATGTGTCTATTACTCTTCATTGCTGTGTGAGTGGTTAAGAGGCTGGCCAGTTATTGTGCGAATGCTGTGACCATTGGTAGCGCTGACATTATCATATGTACAGGTTGGGATATATTCTGGGGGGACACCAGATTGTTTAGACCAACACATAGCCACGGTCAGTGCAGGTTTAGAACATTCATTAGTTTCCTAGCTGTGAGCCTATACCGTTAGCACTTTTGTTGTTTGCCTGTTTCTTGTATGAATTATGTTTTTTTCTATCCTGACGTGACCGCTTTAGGCAACTGTTACATGCAGTATGGTACATCGTTATTTCCTACAATCACAGGACATTTGGCATTGTATCATTGTTGGCCAGGTCACACCTACACACACAGTAATTGTCCCTCACACAGTGGATCAGGGAGTATCCTGTTTACGTCAGTGACTTCATCACCCTTATTCCATGTGCCACTATGCGAATGTGTGCAATATATTCTCTCGCTTACTCATGTCGTGACATGTGCGTCACGGGCAGGTGTTTGATCCTGGGTAGTAGGTTCTGCATGACCATCTAGGGCTGGACAGTCTCGTGCACCACTACTGCACATTCCAACTTGTGTCCAGATAACTACAGGACTGGACATCATGTCTTGATACCCATTCTAATGTTTACACAGGTTACTTATCCCATGAGGGATATCCAAATATTTAACAAGACCGATACCGACCATTCCCTGGCGTTATGAAAATGTGCTGGGGGTTTTACATGCAAGGGATTCATAGTTTGCAATCCTGAAACTGCCTAGGGTGACACTACCTTCTACATATGGGTAGTGGTCACTATGTGTAGATGTGGCTGCGCCAAACTAGTAGGCCAAGTATGGCTGGATTTGGTGGACGTTCAGGTATGGGGGCGGGTTGTGTGCTGTGGAGGGGATGCTGGGTAGTCCATTATGCATCCAGGTGTGTTGCATTTGATATGGCCAGTTCCATCAGGACCAATCTGTGGGCATGTGCCGGTGATATTTCTGTACATTTGTATTGCACATTTTAATATTCATATGTTTGTGGGATTGTGTTCTACAGTATAGCCTGTCTGATTGTATTGCAGATGTGTATACATGTTTTTGTGTTTCTTTCTGCTTCACCCACTGCTCCCTCATGCACCTCCAGTTCACCTATTCTGCATACGACACAGTCTCTCCTTTGAGGATTATACCATTACCCATCCCCCCCCACAGACACATATTCCTGACACTCCATCCATCACTGCTTTGGTTGATGGCCCATGACACGGTCAAGGTAACACACTGCAAACCCTACATACGTCAGGTACCTGCATGGTTGTGTGGACTACCCTGCCATGTTTGACCTTCCACATGCTATACCTCACGCACAAAGGTACACGCCCATACTTAACTTTCATGACATGGTTGGTATACCCAGGTAATAACCGTTCAACTGTGACACATCCTGGCAAGTTTGGCTTGGACCGCAGATGTGCAGATTTTGGCCAACTGTTCTAATCATTGGTAGGATGCCACCTTTTCCTATGTCCAGGATGGGATATATTCCGGACACATATCCGATTGTACTAGACAACACGTACCCACAGTCAACGCTACGGATAATACTGTTCCTTTCAGCCTACATGTTGCCTTATTGTTTTAGCAGTTTATATGCCCCTTCTGTTTTGTTTACATACTTATTCTATTTCCTGTTGCATATGGTATGTGAAATACGGACATACCTATTGTATGTGACTATTACATGCGTTGTGGGATATAATTCGGTCATACGGTCGCTAGATATGTACATTTATCATGTTTTTTGTTATGGACACATCTGCCCAGCTGTGTACTCTCCCTCACAATATGGGTCAGCTGGTGACCCTGACTATTGGGCTGGACGTACCTATTGGCGGCACGCTAACATATGATGCGTTTCAGTTCCTCTTGGTATAACTATCTACACTGCGTTGGACTAGGGGCACACGGTTTTCAATGTCATTTGTTTGAGGGATAGGGACTCGTTATTCCCTTCCGTGCATTTGTGTTTGCTTCTTCATTTTGTGTTCACAGGAACTGTCTTGCATGCTTTGCAAAAGTTTCAGTATCCACGGACACTGACAGATGTGATTACTATTGCTTGCATATTGTTATATGCAAGCATTTTAGGTTGCACGTCGACAGCTGACATTTCCATGCCTCCATGCAGCACTTCGACACGCCCCATGCACTCGCACTCCTTTCCTATGCACGTGGCTGTGGCGGCAGCGCGCCTTCATTAATATGCATTTGGTGCTACTGCGCCATCTTCACGCCACACAGTCGGCGCAAGCCGAACGCCGGCCTTGCGCTGAACTTCATGAATCCCGGGGAATAACTTTAATAGTTAAAAATAAAAATCCATCTGACATCTTTCATTACAACTTCATCAGAACCCTGGTTGCAACACAAAATCACTTAAAAATAAAAATCTGGTCAAGTATTAAAGTAATTATTTCCTGCATCTTAGGACTTGATTTGCTGGCATAGATATATTGTTTTTAGTTGCCAAGGTTACAGTACGAGATATTTTCATTGCTACCATCATACCTCTCAACTGTACAGGTTTTCACAGAATGTCCAGATTTCTGCCTCATATTTTCGGTGTGTTCCCCCTAATATATGTCCCTTTCTAGCAAATAGCTGAGGATTGTAGTCATGAAATAATGACCGACATTTGAGTTTAAGACTCCACATCCTTCGGAAAATTCAAGCTAATGCATAAGCTATTATTCTATCAACTTTCTAAGTTTGTAAGAGCAATATTTAAAATCTGTCCCTATTTCCCCCCCCCCTCATTCTACGCTTTGTCCAGATTTCTTGCTCTAAGAGGTTGAGAGGTATGGCTACCATCCCCCTCCCATATATCCCATACATAACACACATCCATATGCAGCTATATAATCTAGGAATGTAATAAATGTCACTGAATTCAATTAAATAATTTCTTATGAGTAGAAACATATAAGTGTCAAGAATTTTTTTTTCACATTGATAACTCATTACATTCAGATAGCTTTATTATAATTATGCTTCTCGTGCACAAATAATGCACAAAGCACCAACTTTAGTATACATGGTCTAACCTTAGTATGATTAGGAATTACCTCCAATAACACAAATTCAGATGAATTGTGTAAATCATTACAAGAAAGTGCATGAAGTCAGTTTACTACTGCCTTCTAAGCATTTCTGGATTTTAAGCATTCAAAGCTAAGTACTAGTCTAGCTGCCCTGGCAGGCCATTTTAAGCCAAGATAATTTCCCTTTTGTTCTTTCCCATCCTATGGTGAATAATTATAAACTACCCCTAGTGATAATAACTGGGATCATACCATAGATAATTTGAGGGGATCCATGCATGGCATGTAGCATTTTGGAGCTGCCTCTGTCCATTAGCAATATAGGGGCAGTTCTGGGGTACATTTTCTTTACCCCACAAAAAAATTCCAACACTTTATGAAAGAAACTACATTAAATTCCAGAAATGCATATACTGCAAATTGTTAAAGTAAGACCTCGCATTAGCTAGAGTATCAGATATGTTTTATGTAGAATTTTAAATACAAATTATGCCAGAAACAGAATATTTAATAGTTATTATAGGTTCATAGGTAGGTACTAGGCTATCAGCCCAAGGGCATACGTAAGCCTAGCCAACAAGGTTCCCTGGCTTAACCCACCCAAGAAAGTTATTTTCCTGTGCCACTGTCAAGCAGAGACAGAAGTGATCCCTGGGGTGTATTTCCATTCCCATCCACTCAAAGATTTTTCTTGAAGAGTGCTAATGAAGAACTTTGCTCGACATAGATGGGTAGCCTGTTCCAGAGTATGGGAAGTCTCTGGGACAGGAATCTATCCCTCCAGCATGTTCTGTTTATTGTGGTGACAAGATTTAGGTCCCCAGAGCGTGCAGCTTGGAGGGATTGGGATTTCGTTAGGTGTAGCATGTCCAACAGCTCTGGGTTTGACATAGTTTTATATGTTAGGCAGACATTACCTCAGAGTAGGCGATATGCTACGGAGTAAAGCTGGAGTTTTTTGAGATGGTCAGTGTAGGGCATTTGTTGGAGGCCAGTAATCCTCTTTGTGAGGTACTTCTGTGGTCTTTCCAGCTGCTGCAAATGTCTTGTGAGGTACATTCCAAAAGGGGCGTTGTATTCTATAATGGGTCTGAGTGTCGAGTAGAGGGGAACAATTACCTCTTTCTTCCTGGATGAGAACCCTTTTATGATGAGGTGTGCCACGTAGAAGGACTTCCTGACTACTGTGGTGATGTGACTATCAAAGGAGAGACTACTGTCCACCTGGGTCCCAAGGTCTCTTATCACACATTCGGTGTTAAGTAGATTGCTGCCTATGTGGTAGTTCATGGGTACAGAGTTTTTACCAAAGAGGATGACACTGCATTTTTTGGCATTGAGCTTGAGGCCATGGCTCTGACACCAGGCATGTCTCAGCGAGGCCCTTCTGTAGGATGTCCACATCATTTGGAGACTTGACTATGGCTCCTAGTTTGCAGTCATCTGTGAACTTCATTAGTCAGAGGCCTTCTGTGTTAGCCTTTACTTCAGAGAAGTAGATACCAAACAGGAGACGTCCCAGGACTGAACCCTGTGGTACTCCACTTGTCACTGGTTTGAAGTCAGATTTGGAGTCTGTAACTTTTACAGTGTGGGTTCTGTCAGTGAGCCAGTTGGCAACCCATCTTGTGACATAGGGATTTATACCTAGTTTAGTGAGTTTAGCTATAATTCTAGAATGGGGGATGGTGTTGAAAGCCTTGGAGAGGTCAAGATAGGCTGTGTGCACCACCTTACCCTTATCTAGGGCTTTGGTGATTGCCTCAAAGAAGTCAATCAGGTTCAGGAGGCATGATCCGCCTTTCACAAAACCAAACTTGGTGGGATCCAGAGTTTGGAGGTTATCAATGTCTTTGTTTATGAGTTCCATGATGATACGTTCCATGGCCTTGCAGGCCAGGCTCGTCAGGCTAATAGGGCGATAGTTCCCGGGATCAGTGGTGGCTCCCCCTTTGTGGAGTGGGATAACTGGGATAACTGTTGCTGTGTGCCATTCAGTGGACACAAAGTCTGATGCGAGGCTATTATTGAACATGGTGCTTAGGTGGGGAGCCAGTTCATTCTGAAGTTCGTGTAATACGCAGCCTGGGATGTTGTCCGGTCCCAATGATGCTGTGTTTTTGGCTTTATAGAGTGCAGCTTTTACCTGCGTAGTTGTGATTACAGGGACTCTGCATTCTTCCTGTATAGATATGGCCCCTTTTTTTGGGGGGGGGGGGGGGCTAAAGTTAGCACTGAACCTATCTGCCAGAATGTTGGCAATATCAGTTGGTTCAGTAATTTTTGTGCCGTTGTGCTGTAACTCACAGCAGATCTGGGTGTTGCCATCGAGATTCTTGACATAGCTATAGAATGCTTTGTGGTTGTCCTTAGAATTAGTGGCGATTTTGTTTTCGTAGCTAGCTTTGGAGGATCTTATAAGGGATCTCAGCTTCTTACTGAGGCTGACCAGGGAGCTCCTCCACTCATGGGAGTTTACTCTCTTTATGAAGGGGTTTGTTAATTTAATCTGAATAATCACATCAACAGTCCATTTGTCCCAGCTTTCTTTAAGCACTACATTATACTTTGACCTTAATACTTTATGATATGCAATGTTTTTAGTTCTTCTGAAAAGTCTGGATTTAATTCTGTTGAGCATGTCATTCTTATTTCATTCACTGGAAAGGAAATTTTGGTTCAAACAAGATTTAAGGTCCCCAAATAATGACTTGCAATTTTTTAACTAAGCAAGCAGCAGGAAATCTTGTTTTTTTGTAAATTAGCATTTCTAGTATAGTGTGAAACAATTAAAGACATAATGATTTGTACTAATTTCAGAAACTATTTCTTCTAAGACCAGTTTTAAAAAGTTTTTTTTTAAAACAAACAATGAATACACACTACAGTTGTGTAAAAACTTACCATAAGAGTAGATGTCCTACTGATCACTACTGCAGTACTTCAATAATATTGGGTTATCTTTCCAAGCTAACCTGATGTACAACCAGGGTACCAAAGCCAAACACATTCCCTATGCTTCTATCTAGCATATGAACTAAGCCCATAGGCATAGAGGTACATATGTGGATGTAGAAGCATAACCTGGAAACGTGATCATCCAAGAAAAGGGGAACACTGCACTTCACTACAGTCCAGAGTGCAGAAATAAATACAAATGAAACAGGAGGATGGAGTTAGGGATGTAATATGGCAACAGTAATCAGTAGGACATCTACTGTTATGGTAAGTTCTTATACAACTGCACAATGACCCTCCTTAGATTACTGTTGCAGTATTATAATAGTATTGGGTGAGTCCCAAAGTTGAAAAAAGTGGATGGATTGGAAAAAGAACAGCTCCAAAGAGTACAGATTTGGTAAAAGAAGTCCTTGGTCTTGAAAAGAACTCCACCCTGTAATGTTTAGTGAAGGTTATGACATCCCCACTCTGGGCCAGTAATCAAGAAGCCTGAATCCTCACCAATGACACTGGAGAGGGACGTTTACTTGGAATACAAATGGATACCCTCAGTATTTCCTGCTGAAGACCTCTCTGCATCAAGTACAATTTCCCTTAAGACCACACAGGGAACACACTCAGACTGGGGTCTGGGTTCATCTCTGTCTCTCCCCAGATCTTCAATAAGGCCCCCCACTGGCACAGCTGTAGAGTTAAGTTCTTAGCAAAGTGTCAAAGCCAAGTCCTCCAGCACCTTTTCTATGAAACCACTGCTGTGTGCCCCTGTTCCACACACACACACACACACACACACACACACACACACACACACACACACACACACACACCTGGGAAAGGCTGGCACAGATTTGCTAGCTATGCTCCTCTGCCCAGACTATAAGGTATTTACTGCCACCAGACATTCCAAAGCCAGCTACCTACGGCTCTTGCAAGGAAAACAAATCATACAGAGTGAAATTAATATTACTACAAATGGTAATACTGACCAAACATCCAGGCTTTCAGGAGTGACCAGTGTCACCAATAGACATAAGTACTTTCAAATGTTAAAATATTCTCTAAAGGACCAGCCACCATAAAAAGTTTAAATATATTTAATAATAGATAATAAAAGAACATGAAAATCCTAAATATCTATTTACAATAAACACCAGAGCTTCAATCACAGGAAATATTAAAAACAATATAGCTGGAAAGATTCACACAGTTACAGTAAAACAATACTTAACTATTCTCACTATATTTTACTGACTATTCTAGAGAATTGCTGTTCCTTCTTACTTAATAGAGCAAGGGAAGATGAAGTAGGTGAGGGATCCTTCTATGTCAGGTTCCAAGAAATAGACTACCTTGAGACTTCTGTCTCACCTAATATTAAAACATTATTTCTGTACAGAATGACATCACATACATCTGTCATCTGACTTCTGGTTCCCACACAAGCCCCCATTGCTAGAAACTGCCAGGTTTTAGCACCTACATCTCAATAATACACACACAAGAGCATTACTCAGATCTGGTGCCGTTTCTGGAAGTCATAAAACAATTAGAAACTTCTACTCCTACAGAAACTAACAAACCATGTTTCTAATAGACATTGCATCTCTGGCTTCATTCAAAACTGTGAGATAACATCTTTATGGCCTAGGCCCAGTAATTTAATTTCTTACTATTTTCCAAACTTAGCTGGAGTTGAGCTTAACCTCTTCTTTTCCAGTATTCTCTGTTAATGTACATGTATTTGATTCAGTTACAATACAGTCAGGACCCACTGTTGGTATATTTTTTACACACGCAACTTTACAAATCCATTTTCAGCACAAGCATCTGTACAAATCAGCTTGATATTCAAACAACAAATAATTCTTTACTAAATTCCAACTAGTTCTGCTGGCATATGTTACAGATCCACTGCCCTACTTCTCCTGGCACAGCTGACAATACCTCATGTAGTCACATTGGTTATGTACATAGGACCAGGTTGCTGCTTCCTGAATGGCTCCAGAATAAATACATTAAAGAAATAAAAGATGTAGAGATTGCTCTGGTGGAATGGGGTCTATATTACGTCAAACTTCAAAAAGTTCTAACAATGTAATATCGGACTTAAACATTCGAAACCTGAAAACAGCGAAGCCACGGCACATCAATTTTTTTCCCAGGGAAAAAAAAATCGGTGGCCTGTTTTCGGGACTTTGCTGTTTCCTCCACTGTGGTGCGATCTCAGAGTTGGTATATTTAAGTAGGGGGGTGTGGGGGGCAAAGCCCCCCACTTTAATCTAAGTTTTAGATCGGAGGTTTGTTTTTTGTTAGGGAACAGCAATTTTTTTTTCCCTGGGAAAAAAAATCGCTGTTCTATCTGTTCACTATTTTAATGTTTCGGACGTTTTAAGTTCGATATTACATTGTTCGAACTTTTCGAAGTTCGACGATGTAATATAGACCCGGTGGAATGTGCTTTCACAGGAGAAGACCAGGACTTGCCATGGTAGGAATAACAGAAAGAAATTGATTTAGATATCTAATTGGAAGTAGCCTGCTTCGAGAGTATACTGTGCAATGTGCTCTCCTGAAGGGAGAGAATAAGCTGATCTGTTTTTAATGGCTTTGGTCTTGTCAAGGTAAACCCTTAGTGTGTCTGTAAATATCCAAGGAATAAAGAAGCCTTTCATCCCTTTTTCTGTGGATTTGAAAAGAAGGTAGGTAAATGTACAATCTAGCTGTGAGATAAATCATTGACCACCTTCGACAGGAAAGAAGGATTAGCCCACAGGAGACCCTATCTTTCCATACCTGTCCATAGGTACTACCATCTCCATCAGATGGCAAAAGGTTAGATGCAGGAAGAAGTTTCACAAGATTATCAGTGGAAATTGGAAAGGCTGAAGATCTGCTACATGGTTTTTGTAAAGATACTTAAGGTTCTCAAGACCTTATAAAACTTTCTTGTGTGACGGAGGCTGAGGATCAGGAGAAGTGGATGCAAATGCGAAGACTGGAGGAATAAGAGATGTGTTGGAGCCTTACCTCCAGAAAATGTAGTATCTTTTTTGTACATTGGATATCTGTTTTGATTCCCAATCACAGTGCTGCATCACTTTACTTATAGTTTCCCCAAATGATATTTCCTTCAATATCAGGTGACAAAGAGTTCTCATTATCAGGGTCAAGCTGACCAGCATAATGGATTTGTGATGAATAAGTTAAATAATCCTTTCAGAATCAGATTTCTTCTCCTCAGATGAAGATTCATGTTGTCTGCTTTGAGGGGGGGGGGGGGGAGAGAAAAGGAGATGACAGGAATAAAGGGGATTTCAGAAACAAGATGGCCTTGTATAGGCCCTGTGAGAACTCCACCCATTCCTTTCCCTAAGACATCTGAACTTGAGAAACATTTTTGTTTTTCTGCTTCTTCTTCTTAGGGGTGTCATCTGCCTAATAAAGTGCAGGGGGTTGAAACCCTGTGGACCTTAAAGTATTACACACCTCTTCTCAAACCAAGATTTGAGGAATACCCTCTGGTCCCTCTGAAACAATTACCCTTGGTTCCCCTGTTCTCATATGAGATAATTCACTTTCTACAGGAAATTCAGGTATGAGCAGTCTTGTTAGATGTTTAAAAGTCATCCACCATACTGGTCTGTGACAAGCTCACAGTAGCAGGTCCCTGTAATACATTCGGATGTACCATGGATTCCTACAGTATCTTAAAGTGTGTATCTGAATCATACTGAGCAGAAGACAGTTAAAGCCTAGCTTTTATGAACTTCTTTTTTGGTATGAGTGGGAAATTTGAGGGTTCTGTCACGCCGGACTGCATGATGTGTTTTAAATGTTGAGTTTCTAAGTAAGTACTTAACATGAAAAAACAAGAATGGATCTGGGAGTTTCTGTAATAGTGTTCACCCTCTAAACAAAATGTGCACTGGGAGTGGAGCTCCTTATAAGGCATCTGCCTATCACAGTCACCCTCCCCCCTCTCTTAGCAGACATTAACAAATCTTTCAATGAAAAATACAAGAAGAAGGTTCCCCGACAGGACACTTATCTGAATAATTGCAGGCAATGGCAGTAGCCAACAATAAAAAAGCAGACTGACAGCAGCAAATATCCTGCATTTGTACTGGCAGCAAGATAGTCTGAGGATCCTGCACTCTTACATCCAGTTATGTACCACTATTGCCTACAGGCTTAAACTGTATACTGGGCATATGAGTGTAAGGAATATTTTGGTTTTGGTATGCTGGCCAGACGTCAGGTTACCTTAGCAAGATAACCCAGAATTACTGGAGTACTGCAACAGTGATCCAAGGAAGGACATCTGATGTTTCTGAAGATATAATTCCCTTCCAACAGGAAATCAAATTTTAAGAACTCTTCTAATTTCATTCAAATAGGAAAAATGTGGCCTTTATATTGTATTATTTAGATGAAGACATATGCAGCTTTTATGCTAAGCTAATTATAACATTACTAAGCTAATTATAAAAAATGTATTATTTTGTTTCCTATTTGCTAGCTTCCTAAGATATAATGGCTTCTCAGTTTTTCTACTGAAATGTTCCCTTTTCTAGTCTGTATCTGTAATGTTCCTCACCAGTATGTACTACCTGAAATGTTATGCTCTAAGCTGTATACTTTGTACATATTGTAATCTAATCTAAAACCTATTGTAACCTTGTTTCTGGAGCTTTTCTCCCCAGGACTCCATTGAAAATAGGTTCATCTTGGCCCAATGGACTATCCTGGTAAACCAACTGCAAATAAATAAATAAATGGTAGACTAGACTAACAATTGAGTGAGTTGTGGAGTTAATCTAACAGATTCAGTTTTCACTTAAACAAATAGGTTTGAAGTACTACTTCCCATTGCATTATTTACAGAAGCAGCTGCATAAAGATGGTTTGTTTAAACAAAACCTCTCTACACGGCATTAACTTGTGTGATTTAGCTTTCTAAATGTACTGCAGTTATTTACTTGAAATGTAAACTGCTTCTATGATAGGGCTCTGTACATTTCATGCCTTCAGACCCAATGGCAACTGCGGTGGAGTTTCCATATTTGCCATGGAACATACTACCTGCATGTTTATCTCTAGGGACACACAAACTAAATGCATGGAACTACAGATCTCTCTAGCGAGGGTTAATTACTACCTAATAGCTTATTATAAAACACCTTCTCTGCCTCCCAATGACCATACAAGTCCCCTGAATGCTCTAACCACCATAAATAAACTACATAACAAAAGAAATAAACTCCTTAAATTATTTAGTAGATCTAAATCTCCTCTTCTCAAGGATCATATCAAAAGTATTAAAAAAAATCAAGGACACTACCAGCCCTACTAAAAGAGCCCCTAAGCCTATGCTGGCCTCAATAAATTTGATGTTATAAATCTAAAAAACAATCCTCCGTATTACTCAGACATTATTCATAATGATTCCTGCTATTCTGACCAAACAGGCATTGCCAATATCCTTGCAAAAAAATTATTTGCAAACGTCACTTTGACTTCTATTCAAAGCCTCAAAATATCTTAATCCATTTTTTCTCAATTATCTAAAAAAATGATTTACTGCATGCACTAACCAAGACAAAAAAACACTTTCTCTATGGACCTGCCAATGGTACTTAGTTGCTTAATCAACGGCATTAAACATGCACTCTTCAAATGGTTTAATTTACATTTAGCTTCAGGTTTTATATTGGATGAGTAGCACATTGCTGCAATGATGCCCCTCCATAAAGCTGGCTCACAAAATACCTGCGTAATTACAGACCTATCAGCCTTACGAGCCTCATCTGTAAAGCCACGGAATGTATTATAACTGACCTGATAAACTTGTCATATCAAGAATCCTGTTAGACTGGTCCCCAACAGGTTAACTTTTTTGCAAGGTAGATCCTAAATATTTAATCTGGTAAATTTCCTTGAAAGGATTACTGAGTCTGGAAGTGCTGGGCAAGAAGTGCAAGTGACATATCTTGGTCTGGACAAGTCCTTCAACACCATTCTCCATTGTTGGCATCATAGTAAAGCCAAATTGTTTTAAAGCTCAAGCCATATGTGGTACAACAGATAGCAAACTAGCTAAAAGACAGAACCCTAACAGTGCAAGTTGCAGGTACGTTATCAGAAAGTATGAAACTGACCATTTGTCTACCTCAGGTCTTGGTGCTGAGACCTCTCTTTTTTGGTATTTACCTCTCAAATCTCCAAGCACGGAGACAATACCTCTAACAAAGTTTACAGATGACTGCAAACTTGGAGTTAAGTCACCCTGTAACACCCAAACCCTCTAAAATGAACTTCACATAGTAAACTGTTAGTGTATTAAAAATCATTTCAAACTAAATTATAAAAAGTGTAATATCATCAGTTTTGGTAAATAACCACTCCATCATAATGTATAGGCAACACAACACAACACTACAAAAATGTAGTCAGAGACCTGGATACTTGGACTGAAGGCTCCCTTTGTTTTGATCATCATGCGATAATGGTTGTCAGGAAATTCTACTTAGTCCAGCTAATTGTCAAGGAATATCACTTAGTCTAAAGAAGTAAAAACTGACTGATCAAATCAAATGTCAAGTATAATGAACCCCTTTGAGGTGTACCTCACTAAACATAAACAATTAACACCCCAACGGCTTATAACCAAAAAGATTACAGGCCTGAAGTCCATGAACTACCAAAACAGGCTGGAAGTACTACCCCTTTATTGTGTCTTATAGGCTTTTGAGGAGGATCACTATCTCGGTTATTGCTCTTTTAGAAACTTGGTAATTCTAGATCTCATTTCTCCCCGAATCCAGTATCTCCACCAATACTAGAACCAGGGACCTATATCTTAATCAACATATAAAAACAACATGGTGGCGGACAGGTTTATACCCCAGCACTTTCTAAGCCTCTGCTTATTAACTTATGCTCTTCCTTTAAAACAAACTATATGACTAAATGGGTATACTTGAATTTACTATGGGACTGATTGGTACAGCCCTCTTGGAGAAAGTAGTTGTGGCCTGAGGTAGGCTACTGGCAAAGCATGAATGGTGATAAGACTCACTGGGTTTGGAATATTTATGTATTAATAATTTTAACTCATTTACATATTTTTACATTTTGTTTAGATAGTCTATGCAACAACTACTACACAATGTGTTTTTTGTTATCTTGTTAAAAATATCAGGTAAAAAATCTTTTTCTATATAAAGTGGAGCAATTTAAGTTTATTCCAAGTGCAATAGATATGTAAACAACTTGTTCCATGGTTTATAAGGTTTGATTCTACTATTTTGGTACATATAGCAGACAAAAATGCCATTTCAGAACTACCTAGCCTGCCCCTGGCTCTGTACAAATGGACTACTGCCATGCCACCTCAGTTTTTTTTTCCTGATGTATTCATGCATAAAATTTCATTTTTTTGACTTTTGGCTAAGTATCTCTACAGTTCCTTTAAGTATTATTCCTAAGATTTGTTCTGGTTAGTTGCAAAAATAAAGCAGACAGCTACAAAAAATGTCATCTTGCTGAAGCCTTGGCCCAACATTTTATATTGCTACTGTTGGTGTAATAGATGTTTACCTCCCAAGCTCAAAATACAAGGTTTGATCTTTACCTGTAGCCAATGCCTGTTTGGAGTTTGTGTTTTCTCCTTGTGTCTCTGTGGGTTTCCTCCTACCATTGAAAAACAGTGTGTTCTCATTACAAACTCACCAGAAAGAACAGAGCCAAGAGAAGCAGCACAGACTGTACATGGTGTCCTGTAGGGGAAGAATTGTATAAACCAGCCACTTTGGGCAGCTCCTGTGTTGCACAGTATCTTCATGATAGCAGAACATTGATTATAGACTGCACGCAGTGGCCGGGCTAGCCACTCAATGGTGTAAAATATGGCTCTAGGTGATTCAGTCATGTTGAATAATGTTGCCAGATGAGCATGGATATTTGCTGGTAATTAAATGCGTTTATGACCCAGACTACCCTGACCTATGTCAGGGACCCATGCTAATAGTGTAAGGGGAGTATGTGCCCCCTATTGAGCAATGTGTACCCGCCATAAAGCCCAGCAGCCCTGGGTCAATAAGCTACTGGCTGGATGTTGTCTAGTTATCCAGCTTGAGTTACCTGGGATAGCTTTGTTGAGCGAGAGCTGGATGTAAAACCAACAACCTGCCAAACATGATCTACGAATTGCTACACTCAGTGTAGGATCACTGACAGGATACAGCTTGGATGACATGATGGTAAGGAGGAGGCTAGACATCCTACCTATCCAGGAGATGAGACGGAAGGGCAGGGCAGCAAAGTCACTTGGCTTTGGATCCAGAGTCTGCCAGCGTTTTTCAAATATATTTAGCTTTGGATTTTCAAATAAAATGTAGGCTTATCTGTATCCTTGAGTGGAGTTAGGAAATAAAAAGGAGAAGTCATACTTCTCAGATGCGCAGTTTTCCAAGAAACAATTAAACCAAGATGTTTCACATACTACCACAGAAGTTCTTTCAAAAAATTATGGATTAGTTAGGTCTTCTGTTAAAGAGCTCAAAGTTAAACTGAAATCCGCAATTAAGTATACAGGTAGCTGCTCTTATTTAAACCGAGTTAACCATGTAAAAAAGGTTTTATTAAAGGATAAGTACTCATACCTTTCACCGATCCAGATTTTCACAGAAAGTCCAGATATCTCCCTCATATTTTTGAACGGTTTCTCATAAAATGTGTTTTTCTGGCAAATCACTGAGGGTTGAAGTCACTAAATAATGACTTACATTTAAGATATCAGACTTCATATCCTTCAGAAAATGTATGATGACATATCCTGTTATTCTAACTACTTTCTAACTTTATATTTCTGAGCCTTTGATCCCCTTATTATTCTAGGTTTTGCCCAGATTTCTTGCACTAACAGGTTGAGAGTTAAGTTAAATACTCAATATAACGACAAATACACTTACTAAAACAAACATTTTCTCAAACAATATTAACTTTAAATGCAATCAATTTTCCATCTACATTAATGATTTTTCTCTTCTATATCTTAGTGACGAATCTCTTTTTGAGAGCAATTTTTTTTAATAAAATTTACTAGTTCTTATTTAGGGCAGTACTTCTTGAAGTAACATGACTTGTAAATTTATACATTTTTATCTGTCTACAACAGTTTTTGTTTTGTTTTATTACTGCATTACGACCTTTCATAATCCAGGCACCAAAACAAAAGAAATTACTTAAGACACAAAAATGTTCATATAACTGTATACAGTAACTGCTCAGTGATACTGCAATTACAATCCAACAAGAGTAACTTTCCCCACTTTAGATTTGACATTGTAAACCTGGAAGGGGGGAATAAAGGTTTTATCTTGGGTACTAATACTTATAAAGACAGAGCTTGCTTAGGTAAATACTCTGTACTGTCACAAAATATAAAAACTACAAGTATAAAGTGATCTAATAACTTACTTGAAGTTGGTTTGAAGACCATATCAAGAGTACCTGGAATAAAAATGTTACTTCATTTAACTTCACATATTTGCATCTACGCAAAGTAACTATATCATTACATAAGGCATTTAGTAAAGAATTTTATGAAAATGAAGGTCAGATAATGAAGTCATGTCCAGTTACCCAAACAAGGAACCAGAAATATAAAGTGGAGAATCCAGTGTAAGGTGAGGGATTCTCATGGTTATTACTGCAGAACAGTTACTACCAATTTGTCGGGTTACTGCTGTGTTATAAAAATTTGCAAAAAGTGATTTCAGGCATAACTGTTAGTCCAGTATAGAAGATCACAATAGAGAATTGTTATAGAATGATGATATTTTTTTTTTCATGTCCTATTGAAAAATATTATGAAGTTCTAAATTACTGAGATTCTGAAGTGGTTGATCAATAGATGTATAGTTCTTAAGTGTTGGAAATTTCTTTTTTTCTCATTTCCTAATTTCCATCTCAGAAACATTTTCATTTTTGTAGCTTAGTATTAACGGATATTTAAGAATACATTTTAAGCATTTCCTGCAAATTTATTTTTTAAGTGTAATTAACCATTCAGAAACTGGACTAGAACAAAAATAAGTACAATGGTGATATTACAGTTCAAGAGTGGCATTCGATTATCATTTTAAGTTATAATGTTTGGTGTCTTTCTTTAAAATCTGGCAGCCATGGGGGTGCAGTGGTTAGCATTGCTGCCTCACAGCAAGAGGTTCTCTGGTTCGATTCTTGGCTGGGGTGTCTTCTGTGCGAAGTCTGCATGTCTTCTCTGTGGTCAAGAGGGTTTCCTCCAGGTGCTCCGGTTTCCTCCCACATCCCAAAGACATGCTGTAGGTGGATTGGACACTCTAAACTGGCCCTAGGTGTGAGTGTGTGCATGTGTGTGCCTTCTGTGGAAGGTTGGGCGCCGGGCTGGCAACTCAACACCATAAAACTACACTGCCAATCGTTCTGCGGACCGTTGTTTCACTGTGGCAACCCCTAACCAGGATAAGCCGAAAGGAGATGATGTCTTTCTTTAAAATTTATAAATTCAGCAGTCGTGTCTCTTGGTTTGCTTAGATTTTCAGTAGGAGGTCTTAAGGCTCAATGAGTTCTTGCAAATTTCAAAAGTGACTGCAGCTACAGATTCAGTGTCTGAGGTAAGTGTTTTTGAAGAAAATATGTCTTGGTTTTCTAATATTCGTTTTATACCAATTGCTCTTAAATTATTTAATTTAGTTGTTTTTATCATCATCAACTAGCCATGGAAGATAATCAGATTGCTTTCAAAGGCAAGTTATTTCTGTGCTGTAAAAAAATTAATAGTTATCTTCAGAAAGATGTTTCACATTTAATTTTTTGCATATTTATTTATTTATTTATATTTCTTGACCAGAAATGTACAACTGGAAAGATTCCACTTTTAGTTTATTTCCTGTGGGTAAATCTCTGAATGTATATAAAATTCACAACTAGACAGACATACGACATTATTAAAGTATAGAGAGATAAACTAAGAAACAAAAATCTTGCTAAGCTAAGACTTTGCAGCTACTTATTAGTAAGTAAATGACAGTACATATGCAGATATAATATATGTGCAGTTGGGGCATTATGCTTAAGTCAAAACACTGATCAAGGCTATAAGGTCTTGATCACTAATGCATGATTTCCATATTTTGCTATTAAAGGGTTTTTTGGGGGGTTATCCAAGTTTTGTTTTCTCTCTTCCCCAAGACTAAGTGATCTCAGTGTTAGTATACAAGTACCGGGATGTGGGTGTTGCATCTTCAATGAAAGATGGCATGGGGAAAAAGCTTTTTTTTTCAGTGTTTCAAATCATGTTTCCATTTGAAACACTGCACTGTTTATTTATTTACTGCTTTCCCGCTTACATATGGTGATTACAAAAAGCTGAACATTAGCCTCAGAGCTGTTGGTAAACTTCATTTTAAATGCTCACTATTAATGTTCAGATATGATTTATGAACAAGAAAACATTGTGCCTATACATGTGAGGCTACAAAAGTCAGGTTGCATATTTCAAGCCCATCAGCTTAACTTTCATTACTGGGAAAAGCTCTGGCAGACTTCTCCTTAAAATCATGCCAGAGAACCACTTAGCCCAGCCAATTATTAATGAAACAACACTGTGGATTATTTACGATACACCACAGTGGTATATGCATTGCCTATTGAAATGCTGTTTTAATGCATATTTAAATTCATAGCCTTTGACATGGATCTTAGGGCATAGGGAAGAGTCTTCCAAAGCTTGCTTATATAGTTGAGTAACACGTGCTTCCAAACCCAATTGTGGATTTTGAGATTATATACATATCTTTATCTATATATATATATATATATATATATATATATATATATATATAAGGCAGTAGAGAATCAGAGTAGCTGGCAAGGACTTTGGTGGGTACATGGGCTAAATCTGACTGTATACTGAATAAGTGATATTGACATACAAAATAGTTTATGTCACACTGTAAAAGGCAATGGTGTATATTGCTGCAATTATCTGCAGTAAACTTTGAAATTCTTATGCACCCTAATCTTACCTGGAGCATTAATGGTGACAGCTATTCAGTTAAGCAAAAGAACAAAGTAGTAGTACATTACTAAAGTGGTTAGTATTAAAAGGGCGAATCAAATGTTTTAATCCCATAAAGAATTTGTAGTTGTAATTTGCTGAAATGGATTATACATGAAGTCCAACATTAGTTATTAACAATATCTCCTTAACAATTTAGCACAGTCTACTACCAGAGTCCCGTAACGACTTACAGAGATATTAAGGGCATGCACTGAAGTAAAACCACGTAATGAATCTACAGCATGACACTTGCTAGCAAACAGTATAACCTTTGAGACTAGAGATTAAACAGTGTCAGCAAGGATGGTGGTAGAATCATCTGCTTACTGCACTACTTTGGCAGTTCCAAAGTGATGTGCCATATCACTGATAAAGACCCGTGAATGAGAGACACTCAAACACTTACTGAATGGCACTTATGAACAAAGTAAATAAACATCTGGTGTTAGCCTGAAGCTATTATTAATTATAGTCCTACATTCATTAATCTCCACCCTTGTGTATGAATATCAGAAATCTAGCACTGACATTCTGTAAACTGTAAGCTAGACACAATTTTAAATTTTCTATGGAACTTTAGTCAAAACATTTTAGATGCAAACAACACTCTTCTTGTTTGTTAGAATTACTTAGAAATGAAAGATAGGAACACTGACATGCTTAATTTAATCTGAAGATAAAATAAGAAGCAGGACAAGTCTTCTTACTGTTGGTTCCTTGCACTGCCTTGCCTAGTGGAGAGTCCCTCTTCCCTCCGAAATGAGTTACAGAAATAACAATCATTCAAACGTGGATTAAAACCATCCACAATTAATTATCTTGATATTAATTCTCCTATATTGTTTTTTATTGTTCTAGGTCAAGTTTTATGTTTAACCCAGAAATCAGTTCTGAAAACTTTTGACAGAAAGTATCCTTTCTTATGTGACTGATGTTTTTATTATTATGGAAGATTCCGGAAATGGCATTTTGGCTTTCAACATTTTAATCTCTATTAATATTGTGAATGTCTCTCTTTAATAATGGTCTAGCTTCAGAATCTGTGGTGGACATTGTATTTATAACATGTTTTTTATAAATTAAATCATGCATCTACATCCTGCTACTTGCTATACTTCTGCTTACTATTTGATGAAAACGGAATGAAAAATTACTTTACTAAAAGAAATATCATGTGACCTTCTGTGAGCTGCTTCAATGTAAAATACAATTAGTAACCATGGTATTTCTGACTTATCTTTATGGCAAGATATTTGTAATGAAGACCAGTCTTGCAGTAACAGGATCCTCAAAGCTGGTACCATGAAGGTACTTTTCTCACAGGAATAAGTTAAGGCATTTAAATCCTCAGCAACTGATGAAAAGTGATTTAATTTTCCCAAAACCTCAAGATAGTGATCACAATCACTTCTTAGAGATAATTCAGCATTTAAATATTCCAAGCATAAAAGAAAAAACAATTTATTTAAAAAATTGTACAGCAGGTCCAAGTTACTCCACTGTCTTGTTTACCAGGCAAGGTTTGCACCCCAGAAAACACATCCGGATGCAGCTCTTGTACAGCTTTCCAATGTACAAAGTGCAACTCTGAAAATGGTACTACTGCAATGTTAATAGAATCAACTAGGAATATTGTTGGCACATGGGAAATAGAAGGTATTAAGCACACCTCCACCAAAAAAATTAATATCTGTTTTTCTCTTACTGAGCAAAATACTGCTGCCTTATTGAGATTTAACTGCTGACCATTAAATACATTTTAGAGTACTTCCTATAGCCACTAAGGAGGAAATACATCTGCACATGGCAGCATTTTATATAAAGGGTCGCTGTGTAACTGTATCTATTAACTGTTTATTTTTATTTTAAATGTGATAACCAGAGTGCAACACTGATCCCACTGGACCTATTTCAGTTACAGCCCGGATTAAACACCATAGATATATGTCATTATATACAGAGGGAATGATAAAATGCAAATATACACATATTGTACACAAAGTGAATATCAGATTTGGTTTGACAGTATAAAGGTAGTGCATTCATGACATATACAGGGTGACTGATGAAACACAATATGTACAGACATTATAAATGGAGTGAAAACTAGAGTTTTCATGCTAAGAACCACAATAATAATACAGAACTATTATATAAGTATCTATAATAACTTATAACTATTACATTATTCAGTGAAACACTGTTGTTAAATTTTAACAATAGGTTGTAATTGTGAATAGATACATACATACATTATATATATATTCTCTTTCAACCATCTTTGGGTCCATACTAGATTTTTTTTCCTTTCAAGTAATGCTTTTTGTAAATATTATGAAGGAATTATGCTCCTCTTTCCATGCTATACCTTTACTCCCTCTAAGCAATGGTTTGGGTAAATATTACAAATTAATGAGGCCTCTTTACTTTATCAGTGCTTTTTCTTAACTATACATTTAAGAAATAACAAAGCAGCATTGCATTTTTATGACAAATGCAGAGACACTTATTAATTATAGTTAGCACCAGAGCTTTAATTTCCTTGTAGGATCTTGTTTTTCCTGATAAGCAGTGAAAAATACATTTCTCAACAAATCCAAAATATTACCAATGGTGGCTAATGATCAAACAAGGGGCTGAATTTAAATCAAAATTTGAATACCAGCTAACAAGATTAAGATAAGTGAACTGACATTATAGCATGACCCTGAAAAAAGTATTTAACCTTTACCCTCAGGTTTCCTTAAGTCTAGAGCTGGACAGAGCTGGCTTTAAAAATGTCAACTCATTAAAGCTGGAACATATAGCAAAATATAGTAAATGTTAATACAACACACTAACTGGAATCTGCAAACTCAATTATAATTTATAGTATGTGTTTTAGGTGAAGTATGACAGAGAATGTTATAAGTGAAACCAGACAAACTGTATATACATCAAATTGCAGTGAGGAAGATGGTTTTCTTTGTCACTGCTTAGTGACACAAAGATGCACAACCTTCTCATTTTTCTAACTGCCCTGTTTTGTGCATCTGTCTCTCTATTTTGTTTGAAGCTTTCAGTCAAGGCATGTTCAGTGGGACTGGAAATCTTCATTATGTGACCCAAAGCAGCTTTATCAAGACAGTGAGTTTTTCATGTCACCAATGAAGCCTAAGCAGATCACCTCCCAGTGAACATAGCTGGGCCACTTGGGACTTGCTATCAGTTACCATTAATTGGCTGAATTAAAATCCAGTCAGGAACTGTAGCAAATGAAATGCTAAAATAAATACTGGAGCTCAAAATGGCATGAGGTGGATAGGGTCAAATGCTTTAAATTCATATAGGGCTTGCCAGTAAAAAATGATATTGGAGAATGGCAAAACATATGCAATTGTTAATGAGGAACAGACAATAGAAGTTGTGTGCATCTAAGCATTGCATCTATATTTTACTTCCAGTCAAATATACATTGCAATACACACATAAGAGCATGCACTTTCCTGAAATGAAACAATAATACAACTTCATGCAACTTAAGGCATTTTATTCTTAACCTACAAGGCAGACCTTGTAGTACTTTGAGCAGTTAATGGAAAACCATCTGTAAAATGAATTTACTTGCCATTTCAGGGAATATTGTTCTTTTAAGCAACACTGGTACAAACAGACTACAAGACATCTTTTCCACATCTAACAGAAATCTACTTATGTAAAAAACTTATTTCTTCTTTCGAAGACAATTCTGAAAGACCCCATATCAGCTGCTGTATAACTGGTTAAACATACAGCAACAATATGCATTTATATCCCCTCTAAATATTCTTGGCAGTTTAACTTCAAACAAAGCATCTGAACAGTACACATTAAAATTTCTTTAACAGGAAAACTAAGTATGAGCAACTCCAAGTATATGCAAATGCAGATAACATAAAGTTGCATTATGGTGTAACCCCCATATTATTCAGCATAACTATAGCTGCAAACGTTAATTTATTCCTACAGGCCTTTAATGATTGTAAAAGGTCAATTTTGTAACCTGTTGACATATGTGCCACTTGTACACATCAAAAAGTCTACACAAACATATTAGTTTAAACCACACTTCTTGGATATGATTGTTATAAGAGATCAGTACCTATGACATTCAAAAACCTTCCACCCGTCATGAAAGCATCAGTGTAATGATACATTTTCTTCCTAGTGCATACTGAGAAATGAATTTACCAGTGAAGCAATGATCATCTTAAATACAGATGTCACCGTTCATTTCTGCAGAACTTAATCGACATTTCACATTAAGAGAGCACCATACACAAAATCCTGCTTCTCTGCTTTGGAAGAACAGATATGCACAGGAACAGACAGAAGATGAGCATATACTTACACACTGTAGTGCTGTCCAATCTGCCGTGGGTTCTGGTTATTCCTAATGTTTTATTGAGGAGCCAAGGCTTTTCTGTGAAACACTAGTGATCAACACTCACTTGTGCAAACACTAAGGTGTTACTGCCAGGCCTTTCCTTGTAAGGTCAAAGTAATAGTGTACTGTAGATTCCCATTTCCCTGTGGTGGGGTAACCTTGGAGTCAACACGCAGGTGTGACTTGCATCTCTTCAAAAACAAACACTTTTTTGTATGCTTTGCTACTTGCATTTGAAAGCCTTGCTCATTCATGATGCCAGTTGTGTGATGTAATTGCATAGGAGTTGATAGTTTGCCAGGGAGCCTTTTTCTTTACTATTTAGTTCTCTCTCTCCCCTCCTAGAATACCTTTTAGATAGATAGACAGACAGATATAGATAGATATAAATATATAAATATAACCATCCAAGGATTTAACTCTGTTGGTATTCTTGCAGATATGATGGCTGTCAAATAAGCAGGCAGTAAAGTCTTATGGGCAGGTACCCAACCCCTAAGCATTCCTAACATTTTTAGTGAAGGTATGTAATGAATCATTTAACACTGGGACATCACTCACACAAGTGATATAGCAACAAAGAAGCATCCTCCCCCTTACAAGCTGAATGCCCCCACTGGCCAAAGTATCTGATGAGATGAAATAATGGGATACACCACCTTGGATTCCCCTTACCCACTCCATTGCAGTAAGTAAAACAGGGTCCAGCATTATCATTCTTTCCTGACACTGAAACCTGCAATGCAGAGCCATCTCGGGCCACTCATACCAAAACGGGATGCTCCATGTCACAATAACAGATGGTTAATTAAATACAGCCCATCTGTAGCCGGTTTTACAGGTCACTTATATGACAAGTACAAGATGACAGAAACAAGCAGAAAGAGGGCAAAACCGCTTTTATTTTAGTGACTTCTAATATGTATTTCTCTTTTTTGTTTCCTAGTTTCTGGCATTTTCTATATACTGATTTGTTATATGTTGTGGCACAGTCATCTATTTTCAAGATGTCATATATTTCATATAAAACCCCATAGCTCCTGTGGTAAAGGAAGACATTAATAAACAACTACTTTTCATAGATCTTACACAGTAGATTTTACTGCTGGCTGATATTTTTACTCTACACACTCTACATATGGCACAAATTGCACTATTATTTAAGAATTTCTTAATCATGTTTATGTAGTTTTATAACCAGTGTATAGTACAAGAAAGGTGCAGGTAATTGTTTTCAAAAAACCCTATATACTGAAACAGTTAGAAGCCCATAAGGGATAGTTTTCATATCTCGCATGATGCCTTCGTCAAGAGAGGTTAGTAGCTGTTTTTTTTTTCCAAGATGGCACTTCCATTTGCAAAGGTGTCTCTGGTTTGGTACTATAAACACTGGCTTTGTGACCTTTTGTTTGCTAGTTTCCACCTTATCTGGGACAAAAGCCTAATTACTATTCAACAGATATGAGACTTCACATAAGCTGGTGTTGGGTTGGACTTTATTCAGGATCCTCCCTTAATGTAACATACTATGGTATTACACACCCTAGTGTTTCACAGTTCCGTTAACATTTCCACTTATACTGCAGTGATGAGAACAAAACAAGCTCTGAATTATGTCTACAGCTACAAGATTCTGAATTATCGGCCAGAATGTATTAATAAAGATTTGTGAGTCACTGCACATTTAAAAGCCCATGTGTTGAACCATGCATTTCACCCTTGATGCCTTCATCGGGGGGGGGGGGGGGGGTTGTAATTTTGATATTATATTATATATTTGAGTGTTTGTCTCTGAAGTAGGGCTGGTCATCCAGCAGTGTAAACACTGGCTCTAGATGACTGTCAATGTTGAAATGACACCTCAACCACAAGTGCAAAAATGGGGAACAGGTGTTGTGGACAAATGGATGGGGGTGTGCAAGAGAGATTAGGAATCCTCAAACTGATTGGCTGAATTCAGGTTTTTATACGAGGTGTTAAAGTGAAAGTGAGTGATAAAAATCTTCTATAAACAATCAAGCAGATGACAAGACAGATAAAGCAGGAACAAGAAAGGTATCACACATGAACACACCAGGCATAATACTGATGGATCCTAGATATTATCTTTTTTGTACATTATCTGTACTTTTCCTGTCTCTGTGCATCAGGATGTTTTAAAAAAATATTCTTTCTTCCCCATGCCTGTCAACCACGGATCTCTTCCTCATGATGGCCCATGTGTTTCCCCAATTTATCAAACAGGTATGAGGTTTTGTACAAATGCATTCATCTCAAATACCCTTGGGGAAGGATCATCCTGTTAGCCATAGAAGACAGTTGTATTTATGTCTTAACCAAACATTCCTACAATAGCTGACAGGAATGACTGCAACACCAGCCCCAGACATGCTTGCTCATTTACCCCAGTTACAGTACATGCAGTTTGGTAGCACACTGTTGCTACTGTCCTAATGCCACTAAAAGTTCTTACTGTGACATCTGGCCTTCTCTAAGTATCACTAAATGAATGGACTCTTGCTGCCTCCTTCTCTCACAGGTAAGCTGGTATTTGCCCCTCACTGTCATCATCCCTGGGCATATTCTCTAGCTCCTTGCTAGCTAGTCAATTCCATATTGCCCTAGCCACTGTCAGGGATTTACTCCTTTATATCATGTTACGTCATAGATTGGTACCATCTATAGTTTCCACACTGACTAGGATTCTAAAATGGACAAAGGGAGTGTTTCACTAGCAGCACAGGCACTGGAGAGGACAGGCTGGGAGTAAGTAGGGGGAGGGAAGACAGCTCTGACTACCCCACTGGGTGACTTCTAAAAAGAGCACTATGGGTTGTATCCACACAAAATGTGCCTGTTTAGCACAGGTTGTCCAGTGGTGTACTGCACCTGCTGGGAGAAAGGGGGTGCAGAGGCATATATGCTTCCCCATGGTAGGCAACTCAGGATGAATCTCTAGGGCATGGCATGGAAAATAATAGATCCAGAGATTATCCAGACGTCAGCCCAACCTAAAGTATGACCCAGTCCCACCTAATTCTCACCTCTAATAGGAGCAGGTGTGTCTATCTCAATAATACATGGGCTGTAGGGCTTTTTCCTGGTAGGGGATAGGCTCTGCCTCATTCCAAGTGCAGGCAGAACTGGTAAGGGTCACAACTATTGAGCAAATGAGTTGTAGGACTCTCAGCCTGCTGAGAAGTGGGCCATGAGAACTCTTTTAAGCTAGTGGCTAGTGAGCTGCCATAGACAAGGTAGGCATTTCTCAGGAGAAGGAAAAAATGACTTAACTGGACGAAGGTAAAGGAGTACATGGGTAATAAGGGACTGATTAAAACCAAAAAGAAAATAAACAATGAAAACAAGCAACAACTTTCTCCATCCTAAGATAAACTGCATGGTCTTATCTTCAAATGTCTTTCAAGTTCTGCTGAGTTGCATAAATACGTAAATCCATTTCCCACACTGCAGCAAATAATGCTTAACAGAGCTGTGATGCATGGTGTACCAAACAGGTTATGTACAAGTTAATTGGAAGTAAAAACAAAGTATTGCCTCACCTGAGCTACCCAACATCAAAACGTATGCATTTAGTAGTTTATCACTGCTTTTGTCACTAGCTGCTCAGTTTAAGATTTTTAGTATTCTCGTTGCAGTATGTGCATGGCATCTTTAAACAGACCCACTGACACTTTTTTTTTTGTTTTAAAGTTAAATTTCATCTGATGTTACAAGCAAATTTTAGAAATTTTTAAACAATTTGTTTACTATTTTAAAACAATAGTGATCATATGCGCAGTCAATCACACTGATATTAACGAGTTGTGAAGAGTGCTGTGAACTAGATTATGTCACATGACGGCGGGGCATGTTTCTAAATGCAAATTCTTCCTGTGTGTGGATATGTACTGAATCACAAGGGCTATGGAGGCTTCTAACTTTGATTTGGAGTATGGATTTGATACTGAAGACGTGTGAGCAGGCAATGAAGTGTGCTTTTTAGTGTCAACAATGCCATTCTTGAGTTTGGAAACATTTGTATGAACTTCGAGTTTCACAGACTCCAGACACTGTGAGTTCATCTGAAAGTGCAAGTAGTCAAGTAAACCATGTGGGCATCACTACAGGGTGAATTTTTAGCAATTTATGTTTTACTTCTAACTAGGAAGGCTTTTTTTGTTTTTATTTTTTTTCATTTTTATCTTTGTCCCAGTATGCATCAGTGCTCTTGTTCAACTTTGATGATCTAATTTGAGATGCACTTTTTTGAAGTTACGACAAGTTTTGCAGGGTACAAGAGGTAGAATATATTTTTCCATGTGAATTTATAAACATATAAATGCACCCTGTAACAGCTTTTCTCTGAACGGTTTGGCACATCCAGTCGTGTAAGTGAATGGCAATAGTGATGACAACAAAATCATATCTCTAAGGATAGGATTTGTTAGAAATCATATCCCTACGGATATGATTGGTTTACTGATCTGTTATATGTGCTATTAATCTGTCAGCTGCACTACACTACTGTGAATGCTTAGTAGTCAGTTTTTTTTACTGCTATGCCACAAAAGCTTCCACCACATTCCCACACGTTTAGACTAGGTCTATTACAGTATATTCACATTGCACTGCCCTTATTTATATAAATAACATTTGGTGTATCAGATGTTAAAAGTTTCTCCTCACCCTTTTGGTAGTTCAGGAATACGTGAGAGACTTCAGTAAGATAGCCAGCTCTGGACCATAGAGGGATATTGCCCTGACTATGGCACTAACTACCCAAGTTTGATTATTGGCTTGGGTGCCTCTAGGAGCTCGGTGGGGATGATTGGATTGAGGAGGTACTGCCAGCTCTCCCAACCTGGGAAACGTGAGACAGTGGATCTAGCTCACTACACAAATGAAACCTAGTGGGCACACTAAGTATTACTCCCAGTGGAGTCTGTCTACTGAGCCCATCTTAAGTGCACTCACACTGTAAGCAGAAGGGATCTCAGAGGAGCTGATAGAGGGTGCTAGCCTGCTCCTTAACCCAATTTTTGCTGGGGAATGGAGGGCCAGTTAGGACAAATGGGCAGGTGAGCTCTCAACTATCCACAGGAACAAATGGGGCAATTAGGTGCAGTTAGAGGAGCTGCTGGGCAAGGTCCTGCAGGGGGCAAAAAAACAAAGACTGTAGCTGGGTATGGTGAATGGATTCCATCCACTTTCATAATACTACAACTTTAACTGCCCCAACAAGATACACTCAGGCTACAATAATGTATGTGAACTTCTAATAGTCATTAAGACAGACACATTAGACATGTGAGCTACTGTGCGACAAAAGCAACAGCCCTTCCCCAGTCCTTATATTAAGTTATGACAGGTCCCTTGAAGTAAAAAAAGAAACATATACAGAGAAGAATGCTATTAAATTATAAGCAGTACACAAATATTTAAATGATAAAACCATATGTCAAACTAGGACTTCACACTAAAACAGCACGGTATAACAACTCGCCTTCAGTGTAATTTCTACAACAAGAACTACTCTTGCCAAGTCAGTGACGGTAAACACATTAACCTGCTCACCAATCTATAATTTCCATACAAATAAAACACATTAAAAAAACATGAGCATCACAGTGCCTTTTCCTAGACTGCCAAAATTACACACACAACATGTTGCTGCAACTTGACATTCAGCTATCTGTTTTATAATTCTGCAAGCCTTTACTGCACTTAATACCATGACAAATCTGAATACTAATATCCTCATTCTAAGAGAATAAGCAAATTTTGAAAGTCCTGAAACACGGGGAAAAATCTCCATACAAGCCTATGATTAAAAATTGAAAACATACCTTTAAAGCAAGTTACACTATCTTCACAAACAACAGCAGTGTTACAACACTATTCTATAATGGGAATTCACTGTAAAATTCTCTGTTGTCCAAAGAGTAAGCATCTTGTTATCTGGACATTCAGATTAATCAGACAGAAAAGCTTTTGTGCATAGCTTTCCACCAATCAGGGACAAATTTAGGGATAATCAGGGAAACTTCAAAAATAGTAGTATTATTATCTTGAAACACTGACAGAATAAGAGACTGTGGATTAATAAACATTTTCTAAACTAAAAGAAGTATATAACGTAATTATAGCTATTACTTATTAAATGTATTCCGCCACCTTGTTTCCAAAAGTCGTACATTTTAGGAGGGATTAAGAGGGACAGCGCTAACATGTGAGTCAAAATCACGGACAGTTGAGAGGTATGCTTTTGAAAAATGACTCTGCAAGGTTTAAAACAGTTTTTGTCTTCTACACATAGCAAATGGCTAGAAAACCCCAACTTGATGTTAACACGCGTTTTCCCACTCAACTTCTCATGAATGCTTAATACACATTTTTGCACCAAAAAATAAAAATACCATTTTTTAAATAAAAAAAAAAGATATGATAAAACAAAAATGTCAGTCTACAAAAAAAGTGATAGTAATGTTGACTGTCTCTTTAATTGTATATTCAAAGTCTTGTCACAACTGCTACGTTATAATCCAATGTCAGAGTTTGTGCTCGGAGTTTACAATGTGGTATGAGTGACTCCTGAGGCTGATTATCTTGAGATGATACAAATGCTTCCCACAACTGTGTAATGCAGTCAAATGCCTGGTAGTATTCACTCCAAGGAGATGTATGTGTGTGTGTGTGGTGCGTGCGGGGGGACAGCTGGACAACAATATGGAAGCTGCTCTACAGTGCAAAAGTCCTTGTTACACCACTGTCTATAACACTGCCATTTTTAGTAATAATCTTCATTCACATGGAATTACTTGCTCAGAATGAAAATGGCAGTGTTATGGACAGTGGTGTAAAAAGAATTCATAATACTAACATTTGGTAAACTATGGCACACATTTCCATACAAGGGACTATCACATGGGAGTATAATTAGAAATATCTGGTGTTATCACAGGGTTAGAGAAAAGAACACAGTCAAAATGTAAACAGATGTAAAATAAGAAAACAGAAAACCTTAATGTGCACACTAAAGTCTGCAGGATAAATTCAACACTCGGTAACACCTGTGGCATGATTAGACACCTTCTAGAATCTATGGCTTGCATTTCTAGGATGTACTACTTTCAGCAACAATACGTTATCAACTGTGAAATGAGAATATTACATAACCAGAGGGTCCAGTACTGACCATATATTCTACTGCACCTTAAAACTCAGTTAATACACTGCTATCATATTTTATAAACACTGCTTGCAAATAAATTTTGCTTATGGTTCACAATTTCCTAATTTTTTTTATTAATATAAATAGCCTTCTATTCTTCCATCCATCCAGCCCATAATTTTCAATAACCGCTTTATCTAATTGAGGGGCACAGGCAGCTGAACATCCCAGTAATTAATAACAGTAAATAAATCAGGAAAAAAATATTGCACACACACACACACACACACACACACACACACACACACACACACACACACACACACACACACACACGACAATCAGATCATGACTGATTCATCACCTGTCATGCTTTTGACATGTAGGAAGATACAGACCCCAGTGAATCCGGCACTGATGTAGAGAGGACATGCAAACTTTGTAAAGCAGAACCAAAGCTGAGAAACAACCAAGAAGCAGCATTAATCTTGAGAGTCACTATGGTGAGCTCTGGTCACTACCGGAACAGTGTATTGCCCATTTTGTTACCTTAAAATTAAATATTTTGCTAGTGTTTTCTTCCACATGATTGCAGAAATCCATTGGTTAAATCTTTCATCCTAAGATGCTAACTCAAAATATGGCTTTCTCTCCTGTAGTCACTGTTTCTAAGGGCTGTTACATTCTTAAAATATAATACAGTTAGATTTACTTTTAGTTTTTAAAGGAAATCTGCAAGATCACAATCACTTGGCAGCCATGGTCATACAGCTGCATAATTCTTACTTCCACAATTTGTGAGGCACTCATGTGCCCTTGGTCATAAGATTTCCTGATCTATGGGCATTATTTAAAACCCTTTCCTGATCACCTGTCTCCAAACTCAGCACTGCTCATCACCAGAAAAAGGAGCCAGTGGATCCCACTACCAAACTACCACTTATGTGACATACCACCCACGACCTTTGACACTTTGAGCAGACCCATCCTCTGAAGCAACCATAGCATAACTGTGGGGAGAATGTCAGACACATGGTACTTGCTTAGCTCTTTACAGTTGCATTTCTGCTTGCACAAGGAAAATGACTGGTCTCTACTAAAAGTAACTTAGTCATCCTCTGCAAAGGACAGTGATTAAGAATACATTCCTTTGCCTTCGCTTTTCCAACCTAGTCCATGCCTGTATCTGGCTTGCTGGTGCTACAAACAAAAATGTACCTATTGCATCAATGAACTGGGCATAACCATGCATGGATTGCAAGCCATGAAAGACTGTAGATCAGAAATGGCTGATGAATACTCATGAATAAAGTGCCTTACCTCTGGAGTTACATCACGTGGTGAAAATCCTGTGCCTCCTGTCGTTAAGATCAGGTTGAGTTCCTTTTCATCACACCAATCTACTAGTACTTCCTAAAAGAGATAGAAATGTATTGTATGATTTGGCACTGTATCTGCATTATTTAATTGTCATGGATCACTCACATCCTTTAAATGCATGGCCTTTCAGAGCGATTTCTTACTAAACAGCAACTGTAGGTTGAACAATAAGCTGTGTAAGGCATAAACCAGCACTGTGTTGTGGAACAATCACAGCAAATGATTTGCAACTTATCAGCAGGTATACAACAAAGGCTACAAGGCAGATATGCAACAGATAATCTACACAAACCAACCAAAGCTGAACTAACAAATGAAAATACACACTCCGGAAAAGAAAGTGTCACATTCCTACACCCAATTAAACAACAGTATAAAAATATATTACAAATATCGTGTAAACTTTACTGTATATGAAACACAATAAATGGAGTGTGTGGACTCAGAACAACAGCAAGCTAGTACAGCATATATTACTGTAGGTCTTGCATTCAACCTCACAGTGGAGAGATAATATGGTAAGTATTACTACCACATTCCAAGCCAGGCTATGGTGCTGATGGACATTCTGCACACAGCAGACCTCAGTAAGGATAAATGATCTATTCAATAAAAACAATGGGCCAGATTCCAAAAGACATCCGCTTGGTGCAAGTGACAGTCTAGTATAAGTCCTACTTAGAAAGCAGGCTTACACCACAGTTAGTCACTTACACAGAGAACAAGTCTTTAAGAATTGGCCCAATGTCTTATCTGGTTCTCTTTGAAAGTATGTATCTGCAATACATCATTGGCAGCACTAACATAAGACTGGAAGAATTAATACTAAAAATAAATATACATAAAATAATAATAGAATTTGCAGTTCTGTGGAAAGACATGTCCCAAAATCTCACTATCTCACAATATCACATATACTAGAAACTGATAGAATGATGCAAAGTTCCTGCCAAGGTCAAAGAAGAAGACAGTGGGGAAATTTCAAGATGGGTGCACACTGATAGTTTAATGACAGCTCTCCCAATGTGAAAAACAGAAATTGAGAAATAATAGCTAGTAATTCTGCCAGTTTGAGCAAAAGTCATTTACTATCTGGTACATACACTGCCTGGATGCCACCAAAATAAGAAATAGAGAATAGGAAAGAAAATCAACTAGAAATTGTGAAGATAACACACTGACTGCGAAGAATCCTGCTTCTGTTCAGCAAAAAGCAGTTCACGTTTCAGCTTTGAAACAAGAAATGACTTCCAGTAATTTAGACGAAAAAATAAATCAAATGTACTCAGAACCGATTAAAATAATCATTAAAGGACTATATTAACTGTATTAACAAAAGGCTGGAAAAATAGAAGCTTTAACTAATGATGAACTGAAAAAAATTGCAAAAACAAAAACAGAGGCTGAAATGAAAAGACTGGTTGAGTATGAATCTTTTCAAGAAGAGCTGTTTCAGAGGCAGAGTTAGAAGACAGAGTATGCAGAGAAAACCTGAGATATTCTGCTGCACCAGAAAAACTGTAAGGAACAGACTGTAGTAATTATGTGAAAGCATAAATAAGCAACTGGTCTGGTATTCCTCAGCAGGCTTTGTTAATTGAAAGGGCACATCAGGTGTATGCTTCAAACCTGGCCATGAGAAAGCAACCAAGACTTATATTAGTAAAGACACAATCACACCAGCAGAAACAGTTGATTCTAACAATACTTTGGCAGAAGGGCAAAGTATTACAAACTGGAGACAGCAGAGTGTTTGCAGCAAGCAATTATTCACTGTTCACCAGGCAGAAGAAAGTGAGAGCAAATTTATCCTAACAATCAGGGAATGTTGAAAAACAGGTGTGTGATTCAAGCTGCTGTATCCAGTTGTCTTCAGGATATTTCTTTCTGGAGGATCAAATACATTCTTTGATGCTGAGCAGGCTAAGGAGGAAATTTAAAAGATTATCAATCAAAAAATAAGCCATTAAACAGAAGAGGACTCTGTTTCTCATTACTCAGACATTCAAAAAAGCCGTCATGTACAATAAGTGGGAAGAGTAACTTCTTATGATAATGGCTACACCCTCCATATTATTTTGGAATGTAAATAGCCTAACACATACAGACAAAAAAGTAAGAGTATTGAATTATATTAAGAAATGCAGAGTGCAAATATCAATGCTGAAGGAGGCACACTTGGAAAGAAATGAGCATGCAAATTTGATAAAGAAAATATTTCAGAATGGATTTTCAGCAGAATATCAGAGAAAATGGGAGTAAGTATACTAATTGCTAGAGAAAATCAAATCCCCAGCAATTAGAGCCCCAAAGATTGCTAACAATTTATTTCATCTTGTACACAAACAGGCAGACACATACACACACACACACACACACACACACAAGTAGTCCTATCAGTCAAAACCAGTGACTATTTAAAATTTGTGATCAAACAGTAGGAATAAGTTACATTCAGTTACAGCCAGGGACATTAATCCAGACATTCATCTATGCAAAAATAAGAGAAATCATCTCGACAATGCATATAATCAGTACACGTTTATACCTCTCCACTATCCCAAGCAGCCCAAACGTACAGCGTATTGACTTAAACTTGCTTTTGTCTGGTCTTTCTTAAATTCTAAAGCCTATATTTCCTAAAATTAAAAAAAAAAAGGTACTTGTTTACTTTACAGTGATTGTTGTATATGATAAAGATGTATGTGATAAATATATTAAAGCCTCACCCCACCCTCCACATTTAAAATACCTCTTACTACATACTACATAAAACTGCTTTAATATGTAACATGCAGTTTCTATTATGAAATGTTTTATATAAATACCATTAAAATAAATATTGCTTTACTTACAGTTAATGTTTTACCTTTCGGGGTACTTCTAAACATTAATGACAGATTGGGGTATATGCTTAACTCTCTACCCACAAGTTTAACAGTCAGCAAAAGTCCAGTCTTTCTCAGCCTCTTTTTTCTTCAAAGCCATACTTCACAAATATAATGATGCTTTATGATCTCACAGTTATTCACTAATTTCAGGTTTCTAGTCTCCTTCCTGTTCATCTCCAGCTCCTAACACCAACTCGAACATCCAAGATACTCCTGATTCTTCTACACAACTCCTGTTTGCTTCTGCCTCTCAAACATGTAATTTGGAATACTGGAAAAGGTTTCACTGGCAAAATCAATATATGAGCTTTACTGCCTGAGTAACAAGAAGCAGAGAAACTCCAAAACTGATAGAACAGGGAAAAAGATAACTGTAGATTTGTAGTAGTAAGGAGTTACTAGCAAGGGAGGAGGATTATGATGGTATGTATTTATCGTTCGTGTCTTTCGGCTTTGCCCGGTTAGGGGTCGCCACAGCGGAACTCCGGTCTGCTAATGATTGGAAGTAGATTTTTTTTTTTTTTTTTTTTACGTACTGACTTGCTGGGCCTAACGCACAACCTTCAACGAAGGAATGCCCATTCACGCATGTTGCCACACAGAAGACGCTCTGAGAATCGAATGGGAAACGTCTGTGAGGCGATAACGCTACCGCAGCACCACCACAAACTGCTATTATGGAGTTTAAGAAATATTTTTGAGAAATAATCAGCTTTCAGGCAGGAATATTACTTAAAGGTGAGGACTGGAACTTGATTTTTAACAGCAAGGATATATTTGGGGACATAGAAGGAAAAATATAACAAAAAAGGTTAATTTTCTGAAGAAATGTATGAAATTATTTGGTATGGAAGGTGTTAATTCAGTAGTAATATTATTCACCAAGGAACAATAACTAGACAAGAAATTATGTTTCACATGAAAACGTACATTTTATTGAAAGCTTTGATATATATCCAATAACTATTTCAGATCATGCACCAAAAAAAAAAAAAAAACAAAAAAAAACAACTAAGATAAAAATAGAGTAATATAGTAAAAAAATGAGACAGGAGTGTTTTCCCATCTACCTGTTAAAAGAGAGGAATATAAGGAATGGGTAGTGGAAATATGACAAGTAGAAAATACAAAAATTGCTTTAGAAGTTTAGCTAGTGAGTTGGATAAAATGAAAATGGGGTTTAAAATAGGGCAGAAATAAAGTAAAAAGAAGTATGGTTAAGGAGGAATATGAATTATATATTGGGACTGATGAAGCCTAAACTACTGCAGAATAAGAGGAATCTCACAGAGCAAGAGGAGGCACAACTACAGAGGGATAAACAGAAAATAAAGAAGTATCTGGATAATATGCTTGAGTTTAGAAAGGCTGCTATTAAGCAACTATTTTTGATAACTCGACAGCATAAAAACTTTTAGCAATATGACTTGGGCAAGAGAAAGTAGAAAGGTTTATCTCCAAATTTAGAGGAACTTATAACAAAAACAAAAAATGAAACCAAATAAACAGAGATCCTTTAGAGGTGTTTGGGATGTTTCAGAAATGTTACGAAAACTTGTATAAAGCAAACAAAGGTGGAAATCAATAAAGAGCAAACATGGGAATATTTATGGAAGACTTAAGCTTGCCAGGTTTAGAGGGAGATGAGCTGCGATAATTAACAGTTAAATAGGAGGTGATGAGATAAAAACGATGATGCATAATCAATCTGTAGGAAAGTCTCCAGCAACAGATGGTATTCCTGTAAAAGCTTGGAAGTTAGGAGGGAAGGAAGTGATACAGATCTGGAAGGATTTGTTTAACAGTATTTTAAAAGGAGGGGAAGCACCAACATCTTGGAATAAAGATGTGGTGGCTGTAATACCTAATGAACCATCAGACTATGTTTCATCTAGACCTAGTTCCGTTATAAACCATGGTAATAAAGTGTTTATATCAATACTAGCTAAAAGAAAGGCAGATGTGTTGTAAAAATTGATAGATATGGAACAAAGTGGTTTTGTGGAGGGGAGGCAAACATTTGACAGCAGTAACACAACAATGATGATCGAGAGGGAAACAGAATGCAACAAAATGCTACTGTTGTTAGTGGGTCTTGAGCAGTGTAGCCATTTGACAAAAGTAAGCACTTCTCTGATAACTTGTGTCTGAAGAGGGGAACCAGGCAGGTGTGTCCTCTTTCCCCTTTGTGATTTGCTTTAAATTTATAGCCATTAGCAAAGAAAACAAGTGAATCAGAAATTCAGGGATATTATTGGTATGGTAATCAACAAAAGTTGTCTTTACTTGCAGATGATATTTTTTGTACCTGATAAAACCAGAAAAGGACATCTCAGTGTTGTGGGACATACTGATATAGTTTCAAGTCTTTTTTGGGATATAAAATTAATTAAGCTAAAACAAAGGCTACAACCATAAATTATGCACCCACACATGAATTAGTTCAGCAATAGCCATATTTATGGGGGCACAATAAGATTAAATATTTAGGAATATAGATTAATAAGGCTTCTATTACGGCAGTTAAGGATATGTGGGAAAAGATTAAACAGAATTTATACAAAAACTGAGAAACTGGAAACTCGTTTATGGTGAAAATGTTTTTTGTCCCTTTAGTTTTACATATAGGTCAAGCATATTTTGGAATTTATCTGGGAGGGGAAGAGGGCAATGGTTAAGTGGGACAAATAAATCCTTCAAAAAGAAGAAGGTGGTTTGAGATTACCTGATTTGAAGAGATATTTTAGAGCTACACAATTAAAGCATATATACACAACACAAGCTGAAAGTTATAATTCAAAGTGGAAAGGGATGATGATGAAGCATGGTGGACATTCAAGAAATAAGGAGACAATTGGATTTTGGATGCAAATCCTTAATGAAAATAGCAGCAGCTACACAGAATATAGTTGCAAGTATAGAAAGCTTCTGGAAGAACCTCATGTTGATCAGGATCGAATGTAGGAATGGTTGAGGAGAAGTGAATTCAAACCAAGAGATGAAAGGTTAATATTGGTGGCCCAAGATAGTGGGATATGTACACACTGATTTACAAAGTTCATTGAACATGTGGAAGAAACAGACAAATGTAAGTTTTGTAACATGGAATTGGAGAGAGTTGTACACCTTGTTGCTGGCTGTGACATACTAATAGCAGAAGGACTGTATACTGAAAGGAATAATGTGGCAAGTTGCACTGCAAGCATTATGGTACTGAAGTGGCTGAAAATCACTAAATATGAACCACAAAGCATCATAAAAATGACGAAGTTTGCATCACATGGGATCATCCATTACCAACAGTTCAAACCATAGATGTTACAAAACTGGATACAGTGGTCCATGAAAAGAAGACAAAAGTAGCATTGATCATTGAAATCGCCACACCCAGTGACAACAGTGTTTTGCATACAGAGAGACACAAAGTCATAAAATACCAGGATATGCAGGCAGACATGAGAGCAATGTGGAAGAAAGATACTCAGACAATCCCAATAGTAGTAGGAGCAATGGGTCTTATAAAAAAGAATCTACAATCATATTTAGATATGTTACCAATACATGTAACTCCATATGAATTGCAGCAGGAGTCATTACTGGGCACATTGCGAGTGCTGCGAAGAGCACTTCTGGCTGACATCAAAGATTGAAACAATACTAATTTCATGAACTTTAATCTTACTTTGACATAGGAATGGGGTCCATTCCTGTCATCATATTAGGGGTTTGCTGACCAGGACCTTACTGACCGGTGGTTATCAATACAACAGGCCACTATGTCCTTTGTGGATGCTTTATCTAAGTTCTATGATAGAGTTATTGACTCGGAAATAGACACAGTTACCAAGCTGGTTGATGATGTGAAACCCTTTGAAGGTAAAACCTTCTTTAATAAACAATTGAATAAGGTAGCGATAGACCTTAACATCTTAGAGGAGCAATTACGCACTAGGAAAATAAACAAATTTCAGAGGGATCAGGGTGACTATCAGAGTGCTAATCCTTTCGCAGACCATATCAGACAGGTTAGATTTACACCCAATTCCACAAGGACTCCCAAAAGAAAAAGACCTTGTTCTATCCATAAAAAATCGAGTTTAGCCTCTGGCTCTTCAACTGAGCACATCTCATCATGTACTGACAATGAAGCACAGTCAGTATCAGGCTCACCGTCCCCCAAAAAGACACCTGGCCCAACCCCTTTAGGCCTAGATACCAACGTGGGGGGAGGAAACAGAGGAAGTATAAACAATATACAGAGTCTTTTGAAAATGGTCATGCAGAAATAAATATCAATGTTAACAACAATGTTTTAAATCTGTCTGACTTTGTTCTATCACCCATTCAAGTATCAGTATTGAATAAAGGACTTTCTTTTATACCTGGTTTCATGGTTTCTGAGGATGTATTGGCTCAGGATGTGGTATCATTTTGTCGAAATCTTAATCTAAAATTGTTTTTTGGTGATACTGGAAACTACAGTGGTGACAAATTTGTATATCATAAATCTTCCTTTAACCCACCTATGCATCCATTGGTACATCAGTTTCAAAATAGTATTCTCAAAGATCTTCATTTTTCTAGATCTGATATATATTTCAAGTCTAACAATATTTCTTTGGCTGAAAAGGAAGCTATTTTGGAGCTACAGAATAACAAAAACATTGTTATTATTTCTGCTGATAAAGGTGGGGCTGTTGTTATCCTTAACTGGTGTGATTATGACAAAGTGACCAATAGACAATTGTCGGATCAGAGATACTACTCCCCCATGGCTATTAATCCAACGTTTAGTTTCAAAAAACAAATTGAGGATTTCCTGTTGTGGGCTAGGGATGAAGCTATCATTACCAATGATACTGTACAACAGTTATGGTTCAGGATTCAGTAACCCAATATATTTATTTTTTACCCAAAGTCCACAAGGACCCCATCAATCCACCTGGTAGACCTATAGTTTCAGGGAGAGGGTATATCACAGAACCTTTGTCATTATATCTCACCAAACATCTGAAGCCGTTACTTAGTCTGATACGTTCACGTTTACATGATACTACCAATTTTTTGCAAATTATTTCAGATAGCCAGTTGGAGCCAGATTGGTTGTTATGTACTCTTAATGTTAGTTCTTTATATACTAACATTTCACATGAGGCGGGTTTGGAATCTCTGTCCTATTGGTTGGACAAGGCTAATTTATATCAACCAAATTTTAATTATTTTTTGGTTGAACTAGCCAAATTTGTCCTCACCAGTAATGTCTTCTTTACCAGAATAATTGTTATTGGCAAATGAAGGGTACCGCTATGGGAACTTCGTTTGCTCCTATTTATGCGGATTTATTTATGGCTTATGTTGAAAAACATATTATTTATGATTGCCATAACAACTCTTTCTTGGAACACATTGATATATGGAGACGTTACTTGGACGATCGTTGGATGGTGTGGAAAGGTGATATACAAGGCTTACATGATTTCATATCTTATTTAAATAACAATATTTGGGGCATACAGTTTATTGTTCACTATGATAGGAACACTATCACTTTTCTAGAGGTTTCAATTACTAGATTACCCGATCATACATTAGGTACAGAAGTATTCAGAAAGCATCCTGAGTACAACACCATCCTTCATGCTTCAAGTTTCCACCCACCTCATGTTGCACGCAATACCCCCAAATCACAATTCATTTGGATAAAGCATATCTGTTCCAATGATTCTTCATTTCAACTACAGCTGAAGGATCTTATCAACAGGTTTAGATCTAGGAGCTATTGCATGGGTCATGTTTTAAGAGCTAGCAATTTGGTCAATTCCTTAGATAGGCAAAATCTATTGAACTATAGGGACCATACTAGTACAAATTCTGTACCCCTTAGGTTTACCACTACATATGCCAGGAATACTGACCAGTTAATACAAAGTGTACTCAGGCATTGGAACATTTTGCAATGTGATTATGAAGTAGCAAATATGTTACCTGAGAGATGTTTATTCTCTTTCCGTAAAGGGAGAAACCTTGGCTCTTGTTTTAACCATTACAAACATGGTACTATGGATCGACACCCACAATTTCTGCAGACCACATTGACAGGTGATCCACTTACAGGTTGTTTTCCATGTGGCCATTGCACCAACTGTGACAAGGTAAACAAGTCCAAGCAGTTTTCAAGCAGAAATTGTTCAACGGTTTATGACCTCAATTTCTTTGCCAATTGTAGTAGTGACTGGGTGGTGTATTTGGCAACATGTCAGTGTGGCTCATTTTATGTTGGCCAAACTTCTCGATCATTTAGAATCAGAATTTCTGAGCACATTAGTAACATCAAAAATAAGAAGGCTAACAATGCACTTTATAAACATCACTTGGTTCATAAATCTGCTAAGTTCTCTTTTATGATGATTGACATTATACAAGGCAATAGATCGAATAAGACAGGGTGGCATTCTATCTTAAACACCAAAGAGAAAAAATGGATTATGAAACTAGGTGGATTATTTCCACCTGGTCTGAATGAATATTTTTAGACACAACCAATGAGATTACAGATGGGTATACTTAAGGTTCAACAACTGATGTTTTTTCTTTACACTGATGAAGGCTATGATTTAATCTGGCCGAAACCAGTCTGAGTCTTTGTTGCTTTTTATGGTTTTCAACCAATAAAATTGTTTCAGTTCACTGTATGCTGGCTCTTTTTGTTTTTGGCTCTTTTTGTTTTTGTTTGATCAAGTTTCTGTTTTGAGCCGTGCATTTGCCCACCGTGCAGGAGTTTATTTTTTGATGTTACGCATCATATTAGAATCCCAAAAGACTTGGACAAATTAAAAAAAAGGAAATATTATATTCATAAAGTAGCAGAAAGTATTCCAAGAATTAAGTCAATATGAGAATGGAGAAAGTCGATTTTTTTCTGCTAGGGATTACTGCAAGTAGGGATACACAGAATTGGCAAGATTTGGCTGGAATCTACTGGAGAAAACTAGCAAAGAAACCTAGGTATTGTAGCAACTAACTAAAGAGGGAAATTGTAACAGAATGACATGAGGCCAATAATAAATTTGTGCTCTAGTCTAGAGTCTGCCTTTCCTACCAGGGACTGATATCAATATATAGGCAAAGAAAAAAGGGTATATGGAAATACTAAGTACAAAATCTGCTCTGGTAAAGTTTTTAATTGAATCTAGAAAAGAACTGTCTGTTAAAAAGGAATAATTAGTAGACGATGTGATTATATGGGCAAGTGCCAGCATAGCTAGCTGGAGTTCTGTAAAGAATATGTCCTTTGAATATCAAACTGATTTATACAAGATGCTTGTGTTACAAAATGTATTAAAACTGTATGGCATTTGAATATCTAAATGTGTTTGTAAAGTTGTTGGCGTTAAAAAAAAATGTGTCAACATTGGGTCCTGCTGGACACAGAAGGAATATACATATGAACCTGTATGTATATATGTTAGCAAAGGACACCAGAAGAGAAGGGGTTAAACAGCTAGCTTACTTCTTACTTTAAGAAAAATACTGTTAAATGGACCACCTGTTGGGCCATGGAGTGATTACCTCACAGCTCTGAATAGGACCAGAGATGGTATGTCTATAAGAAGCCTTTGTTCATTAGCTCAGTAAAAAATGGGGAAGCCACAGGCACTGCCATAATCATTAGCAAAACTTTAAATAGGCATGTTATCACATCTATACTAACATCCTGCCTTGAGCTTCAAAGGGGATTAGTGTGAGAACCTAGAGTCAGATGACCAGATGAGGTAATTCTGCCAGCCAGCCATCTTGGATATTTTAGATATTACAGAGAGAAATCTCTCAGTATTGAGTATTGTGCCTTGCACCTGACAACAAGGACGACCATTCAACACATCATCTGCCTTGCTCTATTAAGTAAGTAGGGAATACTAATTCTCATAGGTTCAGTCAGGAAAATATAGTGAAGCTTAGTTTAGATATTATTGTTCTTTGTCTAAGTCTGTCCATCAATGTTATTTTCAACATTTCCTGTGATTTGAACTTTGTGGTTTACTGTACATACATATTTGGTATTTTCATGCTCTTTTATTATTTATTATTAAATATATTTAAAACTTTTATTGTGACTGGCCCTTTTAGAAAGTATTTAACCTTTGAGAGTGTTTATATTTATTTGATGTCATTCTGTGGGCCACTCCTAAAGGCCTAGCAGTCTCGGTCAGCTACTAACATTTGTATTAGTATTAATATTACACAGTATAATTGGACACCCTTTGTTAAGGGCCTTAAAGTAGATGACTGTGGAATGTCTGGTGGTAGTGATAACTACCTTATACTCTAGACAGAAAGGGGCAGAGCAAGTGAATTTGTGCCAGACTTTCCCAGGTATATGTGTGAAAAATCAAATCTCACATTGTGTGTGTGTGTGTGTGTGTGTGTGTGTGTGTGTGTGTGTGTGTGTGTGTGTGTGAGAGAGAGAGAGAGTTGAGTGTGTCAGCTACCTAGAGCAGGGACAAGAAGCACTTGTTTCACAAAGAGGGTACTGGAGGACTTAGCTTAGGCACTCCGCTGAGGACTTAACCCTGTAGCTGTGCAAAGCTTCACTGGGGCTCTTCAGGGTGACAGATGTAAAGAAATTCAGATACCAGACTGACTGTGTTTCCTGTGTGCTCTTAAGTGAAATTGTACTTGGTGCAGAGAGTTGCATCTGGAAATACTGAATATATCCATTTGTATTCCATGTAAACACCCCTCTACAGTGTCAGTTTTAAGAATTCAGGCTCCTTGATTACTGGCCCAGTGTAGGGACATCACAGACCATATAAAATATTGCACAATAAATATAAGCATCAATCAGAGGAGGTTAGGAAAGATCAAGAAGAGAGACTGGTTGAGCAATTCACAAGGAAACAATGAGAGGACATATGTATGGCTCCCAAGAATGCAATAAAGTCTAGAAGATTTAGGATTTTTGCTTGGAAGTGTCTGCATAGGTATTTTTACACTGCCAAGCAGACTCTAAAGAATTTTGCCTCAGGTAGATGGCAAATGTTAGAGGTATGAAAGGGAAGAAAGAGATTACTGGGAATATACTGTATGTTTTGAGAGTCTAATAGCGTGGTAGACTTTAAAAAATCCACACAGAATATTTTCTTAGAAATATTGGGTGAATGAATGGTTGTAAATAAGGAAATAATTTTTACAGCTTATTCACAGACTCTTACATGCCTGGATATAGTAACATACCTCTCAACTGTCCCTGATTTTCAGGGATGTCCCCGAGTTTGAATCAAATTTTAGATCTGTCCCACTTAATCTCTCCTAAAATGGATGACTTTTGGACAAAAGTACCCCTGACTATTTATGGATTTGTCCCTGAATGGTTGAGAGCTATGTATAGTAAGGCTTTTTTAGGTCTAAATCTGGTGGCTGTCAAAAAAGCAATTACTAGAAAATGAAAATAAAATTCTAATCTGAATGTATATGAAACATTGAATACTATAACAGAGATAAAAGAACTGGAAGTGGGATCTCTAGAAAAGGGTAGGAGCAAATTACTTAGAAAAAATGGAAACTGTGAGAACAATACATGCAAAATAATGTTTTGGAGGAGGGAGGTTTAAGGGAAGGCAGGAATTGAGCAATTTACATAATGCTGAATTGATGATAAATATAGAAAAAATGTATGTGATGTATAATGTTTGTAACTGGGAATATATTAATATGGTTTGATTTATTTTATGTAAATTTATGTTTGTCTCTGTCTTAAGGGATAATTCAATAGAATTGTAAATAAAAATCACAGGCCATACATTTTTAACAAAGTTGGTAAACAAATGATTTAACTGGAGCCAAGTGGGAAATGCAGACAAATCAAGTGAAAATTTTTAGCACAGATCCAGAAGGTTGGCAAGAATATCCTCTGATTGAAGCTTCAGAAAACGAAGGATAAAATATGCCGTTCAACAACCAAGAAGCAGGGTTCTTCATACAAGAAGTGAGTAGAATAGCATGGAAAGAGCTACACAGGGAAAGACAAAAGTGAGTCTAGAACTGATAAACATGCCAAATAATATTGTTTCCATTTTGAGCCTCTTCAATATGATTTTATCACTAATCAAAGAGAATTTTTTAAAAAGGGCTTTTCATTTTTCTCATCATAGAGAGCCAGGTTAGACAGATAGAGCACTTACTGAATTTAGAATGCTTTATCATGGACTGTTGATTCATAAGTCAAATAGCATATTTTTTTGCCTTTTTGGAATCATACTAAGAATAAAATTATGAAAACAAGCGTGGAGGCATGGTAATGAGGGTATAACTTCAGACATTTCTAAAACAGAGTTTTTGTTTATGCCAATTTTTATGAAAAGTGTCTTTGAAATATATACAGCACATAGTAAATTGAATGAACACTTAATGGAGATGCTTTCTCGTGAAACAGTTACTGCAAAAGTATTTGAATGTCTTCAAATAAATACATATAAGCTTCCATTAACATTTCATACACTTAAAATTCATAAATGTTTCACTGATCCACCAGTGTGTCCTCTTACCTATGTCAGAGATTCAAAACCCTAAATTCAGACAGTTTCTGTTTAAAACACATTCTGTTTAAAAGAATACTGTTTTATGTCTTCATAAATACATTAATTAGGATGAACAGTATTTGTTTGTGGTTGGATTTATATACTGTCATTCCCCATGTAGAATGTGTTGCTATGTTAAGAGAATAAAACTGACAGGTGACAGTGATCCAATCTGCGAAGTTATGGATTTAGTTATAAAAATATTTATTCAATTTTAATGGCTCATACTACCATCAAATCAAGAAATTAGCTACAGATGTATCAGTAACTTACACTAATTTGGTTTTGAAACAGCAGGAGAAAATGTACTGTTAATAATGTTTTTTACTCTCTTCATTTATTCTGTCACTTTATTAATTACACTTCTGTGGTGAGAAATGACAGATGCTCATAATTTATGGATTTTTTAAGAGTACTCTTCTTTAATTAACATACAAATCTTCTTATGATAGTACTAACTTTTAGATACTGTAATATAAATGGGTAAAACTATCATCAGGAATTCTTACCTGAATGTGCAGAGTGGACATGTTACAAATTTGAAAAAAAAAAAAAAAAAGTTATGTACTCACCATAATGTTCCATTTGTGTTGTTGATCTTCATTTATCCTTGACAGATGGGACTCTGTTACAAGTCTCAGAACCAGGTCAGCCGTTACAACAGCTCATATGAAACAAACAACTCCTGAGCCAAATAAGTTCCTAACCAGAATGCCCCTCTATAAGTTACCTCAGATAGAATTTGCAGCTATAATTAATTAGGTAAAGGTAATAGCATATCCATTGAAGAAGCTATGTCCAAAGCCATATATGAGGAAGCAAATAGCCATGTCTATGGTCAGATCCTCAAGAAGTCTGAAGGAGGGGGAAGGAGGGTATGGTGTCAAGGATAAATGAAGATTGACAACACAGATGGAATGTTATGGTGAGTACATAACTTCCTTATCTGATGTTGTCAATCCCCAGCTACCTTGAATCTTGGGAGGCCTTATGGAAGGATATTTCTGAGCGCCATAGAACCAAATGATGCCCTTCCTCTGGAGACCAGATGCACTTTGTAATGACTGATAAAGGTATAGGAGAACCCCACATCGCTGCTGCACAAATGTCGTCTGTGATGCTGCCACCCCAGCTAGCTGGAATTTTGTAAATAATCATATGTCATTTGTGAATATTACTATGATTCATATACTTGTCTTACAAATGTAAGAGAATTGTATGTTTTGTACTGAGCTTCATGAATGTAGCCACAGTGTACCCTACTGGAAAAGAATGGAAATGTATATAAACTATATACCTGTGCAAATGTATGTTTTATTAGTAGAAGCTGGAACACACAGAGTTAACTTGCAAAACATCAAGAAAATAAGATGAAATTAAAAGTGCTTTGCGATGTGCTATAAAAAGTAGTTTCAGTGCAGCAAGCAGACAATGTCTAGAGCTAGAAGTTTCTTTCTATTGCCTTGGAGAGAAGTAATTACTAGGTCTAAAATGTAAAATATTTAATTGTTTTACGACTTCCAATTCTGAGAAAACATCTAAGACATATGTATTTTTCACAGAGAAATGTTACATTTTGTTAAGTTTCTGTTACCCTGGGAACTGAAGGCAGATAACAAAGAGTGATGTCATTCAGGCTAACCCAGCAGTAATGTTTTGATATTAATCTGGGAACTCTAGCAGTGACTGGGCATTTCGTATCTTGTCTTGGACCTAGCAAGAACATCCACTCATCTGCATTGCCTTGCTAATAGTAAATAACTAGAGTACAGTTGTATCTTTTAGATATAGATATGAATATAGTAAAGATTAGTTTATATGTTTTCTGTATTTATGTGAGACTGTCCTGCAATGCTGTTTTAAAATATTTTCTGTGATTCTAAACTCTGTAGTTACTGTATTGTTTGAGTACTGATTTGTTCTTTTATTATTTACTATTAAATATATTTAAACTTTTTAATTGTGTCTGGTTTGTTTTGAGATATTTAAGCTCTTAGAATACTTGCATATGTAGTTGGTGACACTGTACAGGCCACTCATAAATAGCCTTAAAAGTCTTGGTCACACTTACCATTTGGATAAAAGTAACATTACACAGTAGGATTAGACACCCTATGGTATGGGCCTTATAGTAGCTGGCAAGTAAGGGTGGTTGGTGGCAGCTGGTACTACCTTATAGTCTAGACAGAAGGGGGCATACCTAGTAAACCTGTGGCAGCCTTTCCCATGTGTGTGTGTATATCAATCAAATTTCAGAGTGTGTCAGCTACTTGGGCAAGGACACAAAGTACTGCTTGGACAGAGAGGGTGCTGGAGATCTTAACTTGGCCTCTCAGCTGAGATCTTAACCCTATAGCTGTGCCAGTAAGGAGTCTTATTGGGGATCTGGAGAGAGAGGGAGAAACAAGCCCCAGACTGACTGATCTCTGTGAGCACTTAAGGGAAATTATACTTTACTGTGTGTGTACTTGTCATCCTCCCAATGTGTACATCCCTCACTGGTGCTGGTGGTGAGGATTGAGGCTCCTTGATTACTGGGCCAGTGCACGGGCATCACATCATCCATGGAAGCTGTGAAGTGAAAAACAGCACATGTGACTATAGCTCATGTGGAGTGAGCTCTAACTGAAGCTGTCAATTTGAGATTTTTCTTGTTGTAGACAAATACAATGCAATCTCTTAACCACTTGGAAAACGTAACCTTAAAAAACGATTTACTCATGGAAGGACCTGGAAAGGAAATAAATAAATGGTCCAACTTCTTGAAATGTTCAGTTCTGTCAAGGTAAAAATGCAGTTGTCTGTGGACATCCAATAGATGCAAGCAGTATTCTCCTTTGTTTAAAAAATTAGGGAAGAACACTAGCGATTCAATGGACTGATTAATGTTAATCTCAGATACAACCTTTGGAAGAAAGCATGGACTGATTCTCAGTGATACCCAGTCCTTATGAAAAATCAAAAATGGAGGTTTTAAAGGTAACAGGTGAATCTCTGAAATTTGTGGTAGCTATTAAGAAAATGGTCTTCCATGAAAGAAATTTCAAATCACAGGTAGTAGCCGGTTCAAAGGGGAATTGAGTCAAGGAATGCAAAACGATAGTAAGATCTCAGGGAACTAGAGACTCCCTATAAGGGGGGGGGGTTCAATCTTAGAGTTCCCTTTAGAAAGGCCTTACACAACCTATGTGAAATTAAAGACTGCCCTGCAAAACCATTAGGAAAGTTAGAAACAGCAGCTAGCTGTATCTTGATGGTGGAAGAAGAAGCTCCTTGTTTGAAGGGAGTAGACAAAAATTTCAAAATATCTTCAAATGAAGCTGAAAAAAGATCAAGTTTGTCACCTGCTCATAAAGAAAATCTTGTCCATTTGCTAACAAAGTCTCCTTGTGGAAGGTTTGTGGGAAGCTAGCAAAATGTTTTGAACAGGGGAAGATAAGTTATTTTGCCTGGCAATCAATGGAACTGGAGTAACCAAACTGTAAGCTTGATATTTGTCAGACTGGGGTGAACTAGCCCCTGAGGATGGGTCAGGAGATCTAGATCCGGGTCCACAGTCCATGGATATTGAAGTAGGTAAAGCCAAAAAATGGGGAATCAAACTTGTCTTGGCCAAAATGGGGCAATGAGAATCACTTTGCTCTTCAACCCTATGGCCTCCTTGATGAACAAGGGTATCAGAGGAACTGGGGGAAATGCACACAGCAGTCCCAAGGGCCAATCATGAAGGACAGCATCTCTTGGGGACTGCTCCTGAGAGGGGGATTAAGGCAAAGTAGCTGTTGCACTTGTTATTCTGGGGGATGCAAAGAGTTTGCAGCAAGGCTGACCCCAGTGGCAGAAAATCTCCTTTGCCACTCTGAGACTGAGAGACCACTCGTGAGGCAAGAGGATGGATCTGCTCAATTTGTCTGCTATCATGTTCGAGCTCCCCAGGATGTGTGCTGCTACCAGAAAGCAGTTTGAAGATATTGCCCATTGCCACACTCTGAGAGCTTCTTGATAGAGGGGGTAAGACTTGGTTCCTCTATGCTTATTGATGTACCAGACTACTGACAAGTTGTCTGACTGAACTGCAGTCTTTCCTTGAGGGAGGACAGTTTGAAAGGCTTGCAATGCTATGAGAACTGCCCTTAACAACAGAACACTGATATACAGAGTTGCCTCTCCAGGGGACCAAGTGCCTTGGACAGTTCTGCCCTGAAAATGCTCCCCCCACATTCGATTTGGGAGGCATCCATGGCAACTATAGCCTGGGGAAGAGAAGAAGCAAATGGTCTGCCAAGAAGAATTTCCTTGGATTCCATCCACCAATATAAACCTTTCTTGCAATGATTGGCAATGAGACAGAGGATGAGTGAGGATGGACCATTGGGAAGACAGAAGCCACTGAAGGATTCTCATGTGGAATTGTGGTAACTCCCAACGATCCCAGTGCCTGTAGAACTAGTAATGCAGGTACAATGTTACTGGAAAGAATCATGTGTACCCTGTGATCTTATTTTCTGCATTCTGTGAATAGGAAGAGAGGCCATGCAAGACATCATGTTCAAGTTTGCTCCTATGAATTCCATTTGTCTGGTGGGATTTGCCGAGTCTCACCATTATACCTAGATGAGAGCAAGTCTGCAGGGTGAAATCCCTTGTCAGTTTGAGTAGATGCATGGCGGGGGTAGTAAGAAAAAAGCCAGTCGTCCAGATATGGAAACACTTGGAATCAGGTAAGCTGCTACTGCTGCCATACATTTGGTAAACACCTAGGGGGCTGTGGAGAGACTGAAGGGCAGGGATCAGAACTGATAATGACTGACTTCCAGCCAAAAGTGGAAAAACTTCCTGGAGCACTTGTCCATTTTTATGTGGTAATATGCGTCCTAGAGATCTACAGAGCACATCCAATCCTCTTTTTTCTACGAATGGGAAAAAAGACTTTACCGTGACCATCTAGAATTTCATCTGCTGCACAAAGTGATTCAGAGTGCTGAGATCCACAATTGGTCTCCAGTCCACTGTCTTTTTTGGATTTCTTGGATGACTCTTTTTCTAGCAGCTTTTGAATTTCTAGAGCTGCCTGATTCCCGCTAATTGGGCAGAATCTCGGGAATCCATCTTACTGGTTTTGGGTTTAGTTGGAAAGGATTATAGTAACCTCTGGAAATGATCCTTAGTACCCAAGCATTGGTAGTTATCTTTTCCCAGGCCAGTGGGGGCAAGGATAGTCTTCCCCCGACTGCCTCCAGAGGCAAGCAATTGAGCCTCCCTTCAGGAGCGCTGGTAGGGTTTCCCTGAGATGGAATCTCTGGAAACCTGATTTTATGGGCCACCTCTGCCACATGGTCAGCATCTTCCATTATAGTCCAGCCCCCTGCCCCAAGGGGAGTCATTACCATATCTGTCCTGGAAAGGTCCTTGGGTTTTCTTGAGCCACATTTTTCCACTTCTCTGGTTCCTGGAATAGCAGCATTGTGGAGCGTAAAAATGCACGCCCACAGCAGAAAGGGTTTTTCCATCTTTTTCACACCTGGCTAAGGTATCTTTCACTTTTGGGCAAAAAAGGGAAGATCCGTCAAATGGAGTGTTGACGAACGAAGACTTCAATGGCTCTGCAAACTCACACAGGCACATCCAGGCATGCCTCCTTATAGCTACACCTGAACCCACTGACCTAGTGGCCCCTTCGGCTACATGTGCAATGAGCCTCATGGATGAGTTTGAGATAGACTCCATGGTGGCAAGCTGGGAGGCTACTTTATCCTGAACCTCATCATCAGACACAGCTCCTGCGAGGGTACCTGAGAGCTCCTTGATCAGATCCCTCTGAAGTCTAGTGAAGTGTGTAAAGGAGTACAATGACCACAAGGTGAAGGTCGAAGAAGCATAGACCCATTTCCCAAATCTGTCCATCTCACTAGACTCTGGAATAGGGGGATGAACAGTGGAATTTTCTTCCTCCAGTTCCTTCTTGATGGCTACTGCAACCACCATGGCATCTACTAAACCTTTGGCCCAGTGCTGATGGTCTTCTGGAGTTGAAAGTTTTTTTTTATCTGGTCTCCTGGAGACTGGTTCTATGGAGTAAGGGGCCTTCCATGCCCAGTGGGCAATCAGCTTGATAAGATCGTCAGCTGCAGGGACCACCCAAGAGATAGATGGGCGAGCAGCGAATGCTTGCAGGTACAAAGACTCCTCTGAGGATGGGTCTTGGGGCTTCCAGCCACTCATCTGCTTTAATATTTCAAGAATGTCTCCAAATTACACATCTTCTGGGGGTGACTGGGGGGAACTCTCCCCCCCAAAAAAATATAGCCCCATACATAGCTGTCCATTTCGCACATGTGTCCACTCGACACATGTAATCTGGTCTAATTGGTTTCACAACATATTATTGTTGTTCTCACCCATCTCTCAGGGGTTTGTGTGTCCAAATCTACCTCCAAATTCAGTATATATGCTTAGTAAAATCCATGTCTTCTGTTAGGTTCCTCCGGGGAATCAAGATGTTTCCTCTTACATGACCTCTTCCAAGGCAAGTCCTCAGTGGGAGCTACTGTGGAGGAAGCGGAAGAGGTAGACCCTATGCAGGAGTGTCCTGCAGTGTCAGTGCTTGCTTCCTGGGTGTGGAGGTTGGTGGAAGCCATGGACCAGAGGAGATCCCAGGGAAAGGATCCATGGGGGAGAAACCAGCTGGGAGCCAGCAGAAGCCAAGGCCCTCTCCATAACTTGAAAAGCAGGTCCCCTCGAAGAAGGAAAGGAGCCCATAACTATGAAGGACAACCTCAGAACCATGGCCCCATCCCACTCAGAGGAAACTGCTAACAAGATCAGAGCCATGGAGGAGCTTTCAAACAATGTCATGCAGCTACGACCCCAGGTGTCAATTCATTCTGAAGCAACTGAAGAACTCAGGGCAGAAACTGGCACCGAAGACACAAGAGCTGTCAATATCAGGACAGTCAGAATTGGGTAATTCAGAGCAGAGATCTCTAAAGCCATGGTGGTTGGAGGAGGAATATCTGGTGGAGTCCTTGGAGAAAGATGCCTATCTCAAGCAGGGAGTGAAGCCTGGAAGAAGTGGAGAGACTCCTCGCAATGAGGAGCTGGTCCACCAGCCTCACATCAACTACCGTCAGACTCCTACAGGACGGTGTCAAAAAGGCTTATGGAGATTCTGGCCTGTCCAAAAATGGACTTGGTATCTGCCCCACAAAAGGGTCAATTGAAAGAGAGTATATGGTTCTGTGAACCGAAAAACTGTGGTTCTTGGGCTATAGGTGCCAGGGAAGGAACCTTTCTGAAATTACTGTTGGCTCTGTAACCAGTACCAAAGGAGGGGAGACAGTTTGAAGGGTCAGCACGGAGATGGACGGTGCCAAAAGAGGAGGTACCGATGTAGTCACTATTACTGGAACTGAATAAGACGGTTCCATAGATTTGGTCAGCTCTGCCTTCAGTTCTGTAGGAGCTGTGAAAACAAAAGTTGTGACTTTTTATGAGCTGGAGCTGAGGGTTAGGTTGGCACCAAGTGACTTCTCTTTTATGAGGAAGAGGTTGAAGGAGAACCAGGCTGACCAGACAAGGCCTCTTCAAATGATGTTTTTAATAAGTCTTTTAAAATAAGCTTATTCTTTCTCTCACCTAGGGTGCAGTTGCTAAAGGCTTAACAAATATCGCACTGCTGATCAAATGTGCTGGGCCCAAAGAATATACAAAAGAAACATGGCCATATGAGTTGGGCATTTTTCTGCCACAACCAGAACAGGATTTGAAGCCAGTAGTTCCCTTGCTTTTATCTGCCATGTTGCAACAGCACACACACACACACACACACACACACACACACACACACACACACACACACACACACACACAGATAAAGGAATGGGAGGAAAGGAAGGAAGGGCTACCAATGATGATATGCCAAACAACCAGAGGTAGGGAAAAGAGATAGCACTACCAACCATCCTCCAGGGTTGAATACATGTATACCTTTAAGACCAGCCCTTAGGAAAAGGAGGGCAGTGAGATGATTGGTGGTTGTATTTGTAAACGTATTTAAATAGATTCATGAAAGTGGTTTCATTGTCTGATAAAGGGTTATTCCAAAAGCGCTCACATTTTTATCACTATTTTACCTGTTTTTATGGAATAAAAGTTTCCACAGCCTGTTTGGACTTGACTGTTTTCTTGGACTTGCATTGTTTTTTTGGCAAGCGAGTCTTTAAGGAGAGGAAGAGAGAATTTTTATTTACTGTTTTGTTCCTGGGGCTCTTTTCTTTCCACATGGCTGAGCAAAGAACAGAAGATATTGAACTTCGCTACCATCCTCACAAACTGCAACAGAATACAAGTAAGGATGTGTTTAAATTTGATATGGCGTCAGGTCAGAATCCTTTACTTAATATTGAATTAAACAATGAAGGAACCTCCATTAATTCATGTTCTGTGAGTGAGAGAAATGACTATGAAACCTTTAACAATTTAAGCTCTTTTGATAGCTTGGGAAGGAAACTGAAACGGTTTCAATGGCAGAGGTTTCATTTGGAGGCTTGCTTGCAGTTTAAAATAGTACCAAGAGGTATGAGGGGACTATGTATGCCTGCACAAGGAGAGATGTTTCCTGATTTACTTGCACGCTGGCAACAGATTAATGTAGAGACTGCCAATCGCTATATGCAGCTCTTGATAGAATATTTCTCGCCTGTTGTGCAGTTATTATGCAGTGATATAAAGAAAATACAAAAGCAACTGGAACAGTATATCACTGGGTTCCATTTGAATAAATATGCAGAAGCTGTTGACAGCATCAAACTGTTTGAAAATAAGTTGCAGGCAACTAAAATTAAGAAAAAACACATGGACTATCAGGATTTTCTTAAGGGACAAATCTTTACCTGGCCGAGTGAACCACAAGAAAGAACTGGTAATCTTCAGCGCCCTCGGATGATGGAAGGGAGAAGGTCAACATCTATTCCAGGTCAGGAACAATGAAGTACTGTGAATAATCTGGATGTGATGCCTACAGAGATTTTATCCTCTGTAGAAGCAAGAGCAAGCATGGTGAATCAGTTGCAGGATGTGGAGCCTTTTGGCAAGTGAGTCCTTAAGGAGAGGTAGAGAGAATTTTTATTTACTGCTTTTATTTACTACCAACAATGGTAGGATAGATACCAAGAACACTACAAGGAAGAAATAGGACTCACTCGAAAAAACAAGTGAAGATTAAAGGAGAAAGAGAGAGAGTACTATAAGGGATACAGAAGTAAGCTAACTGGGTAGGAAATAGAAATTTAAATAGAAGTAGAAATAAACACTAATTATTTTACTTAGCTCAAGGAGAATTCAGCTGATGCTTCTTTATGATATGAGCTGCAAATGAGATCGGAGGTAACAGAGAGAGGTATTCTGGGCAGGAACTTGGCTCAGGAGATTTTTGGCTCACACTAGCTGTTCACGATTTGGATTGGTTCAGAGTCATTTGCATGTCCCTGCATGTGAAGCCAGCCTTTGGATTGTGTTTTACTCACATTTTTCATTACAAATTTTCACACTAGCTGTTGTAATGGCTGAGCCAGTTCTGAGTCCCATTTGTCAAGGCTAAATGAAGACTGACAACATCAGCTGAATGCTTTTAAAAGTCAGGTAATAAGACTGTCAAGGTTTAACTTGGATTATTATGTTTTTAATGCAGAACTAGATAATTAAAAAAAAATATATATATATATATATATATATATATATATATATATATATATATATATGTATATGGGTCACCTTCATTTCGTCGACAGTTCATTTCACCGACAACCAAGTCAGCAGGCCCAATTCACTGAAACTTAATTTCACTGACACTTCATTTCACTGATACTCATTTTGTTGAAAATGATATATGGCCTATTCCCCACTGTAGAGCGACCCTGGAGTTAGAATATATAGTAAGGGGGGGGTGTGGGGGGTGAAGCCCCCCACATATAATAAACGTTTTACAGTATACAGATGCATTCTTACAAGTGCAATGAATAACTACTACCAACAAACCAGTATAGAATCCCAGTATGTGGGGTCCCCCACACCCCCCATTGTGGGGGGCTGTGTCACCCACACTCCCCGTTACTAAATATTCTAACTCAGGGTCGCACTACAGTGGGAAATAAGGCATATCATTTACAACGAAATGAGTGTCGGTGAAATGAACGGTCGATTGTCGATGAAATGAAGGTGATCCATATATATATCTATATATATATATATATATATATATATATATATATATATATATATAGGGTCTATATTATATCAGTGAACGCTTAAAAAAGTGAATGATGAATAATCGACCCCATGTAAGCGAAAGCTTACAATCTCGAAAGCGCAGAACAGCGATTTTTTTTCCAAGGGAAAAAAATCAGTGTTCCAAAAAAAAAAAAAAAAAAAAATTTGAAAGAATGCATAAAGTGGGGAGCTGTGCCCCCACCCCCCTACTTAAAGGGTCTATATTAGATCCACGAACGTGTAAATGTCGAACAGTTAAGCATCCAACTTTCTTTAAAAATTTAAAAAAAAACAATCACAAGTCAAAAAAACCTAAAGGGTTTAGGGGGGGCTAGCCCCCCCCTGCATCCCCCACACACCCCTACTTAAATATACTAATATCGCACTACAGTGCAGAGAATGAGAAATTTCCCATTTCCGCATTGTAGATCACTGAAGTGCGATCTCGGAGTTGGTATATTTAAGTAGCGGGGGAGGTGGATTGCCCCCCTGCTATAACCCTTTCCTTGTATTTGGTTTTTTTTTTTTATTTATTTTTTTACAACTTCGAACGTTTAACTGTTCGATCTGTAAAGGTCGACCTTTACAAATTCGAACATTTAAGCGTTTGTCGTTGTAATATAGACCCTACTTAAATATACCAACTCTGAGATCGCACTACAGTGCTGAAAAAGGCAAAGTAATGGAAGTGGCCAAGTGAATTATTTCCCTGGGAAAGAATTTGCTTAAACGCTGCGTCGCTATTTTGCCTTTTTATTGTTTTAAGTTTGACCAAGATGCATTTGATAGAATGTGTCTTCGGTCATCTAATATCTAGAAAGAGGCAAAGTACTGGGATTTTATGCCTGTTATAACTAAAGTGAGTGATAAAGGAAGCCAAGAATATTCGGTACTTTTCCGTTATCAGGGCAACAGTTGTAACGTACTAGCAGGCCCACGCAATGATCACACAGCTGTTAGCCCTGAAGCGGTTGTTTTGAAAGGGAAAGATATTCCCACTGAGAAATACAGGTTGTTATGACCTCAAAGGAAGTATCAACTAGGCAAATGTTAAACTGCTGCATTAACTAAATCTAAAGTACCTTACTTAAAGCCCTGTGATTCAAAAAGACACAGTAAGACCCGCTTTAGTTGGAAGTTAAACTACCTTCTCTAAAACATCTGCGACCTAAATAATCCAACTTGTTTTTGTATAGCTCATTTGTTTTTATGACTGCAAAACTACCCGGATTGTGCCACAAGCTCACCTGCAAAATAATTAAACACTAATGGAAACGAAGAGTACATTAGAGTAAAAGGAAGAAAAGAATGAAACAGAAGGAAGGAAAGAAAGAAAGACAGCAGTGGTAATTCAAACGTGATACAGGAAAAAGAGTCTCCCATTCCCAGATCCATTTTGCTGAATGAAATGGGGTGGAACCTCTAGGGTGGGGTTTTATGTTGTTTGGCAGTCGAAAACCTAATACCTGACAGTCAGTCTATAAAGCCACCCGGGTCTGAAACTGACACAGATTTTCAGAGAATCTCCAGATTTTTGTCTCATAGTTTTAACTTGTTCTTTATAAATTTTGTGTTTTTTTGGGAAGTCATTGATGACTGAAGTCAGTAAATAATGACAGACATTTGAGTTTCAAAGAGCGACTTTTCATAACGGAAGCTCTTCCAACAATAGTCTGTACACTTACCGACAATGATGCCTGCATATGCATAAAATACACATTAAACCGTTCTAGTTTTATGAAGAAAATTAGTACATGTCGGAGGAGCAACTCCAGATTTTGTGGTGAGAATAATACCGCCATGTCTAATTCATATGCATTAATATTATTATGTCCTGCAAAAATCACAGGAAAACGCTCTTCACTTTGAGGCATTTTTGAAAGATTAAGCTGAGACTACATTCATGATGTAGGAGATTAGCTTTTTTCCCCTCCGTTTTTCTATTCCATTTATGCACGTTTCCCGGACAAGAATAACGTTATAAGATAGAAAACGAGCCTCCCACAACCCTGCCTTTCTAATATATAATAGTATTAACCGGTTCTCTTTCAAAACAACCCCTTTAGAGCTAATAGTGTGCAATCACTGCATGCGCATTAGAACTGTTGCCCCAATAACGGGAAAGTACCGAATATTCATCCATTTTACTAACTAGTGCTAATAAAGTTCAAAATAATAATAGCAATCACAGTAGAATCAATAAATACAATTCTACACTTTTACAATAATGTATTGATTATTATGAAGCTAGAAACATTATTAGAACAGACAGGAATATTATTAAAGATAATGTAGATCACTGCAAATCAGTGTGTGCTGAACATGTTTACAATATAAGTGCTAAAGTTATATTTTGTTCTAATAAAAAACAAGGGTGCTATTAGATGCATGTAGGCTTATTTTTATAGGAACCAATGTCACTGTTTTGCCTTATAATAAAACAGGGTTGCCAGATCTCCTGTGATACTTGTCTTGTTAAGGCAGATAAGAGATCAAATATATACACAAGAGAACACTTCCTGGAATTCTAAAAGAATCACTCATGCTCACGTCAACTACCTACCACAAGGCGGTCAGTTTATGTGATCATGTAAATTCTGATTCAGAAACAGCTTAACCTATGATGAAGATGATCTTATTACTGGTTAATATGCATGTCCCTGAACTACCAATAATTATCAGCAGTGTTAAACATCACTGCTCATCAGTAATAACCATTGGCAACCCATGATCATGTATTACAGGAACCCCCTCCCCCCCAAGTCAGTTTCCCACACAAGTACAGGCATTCACATAAATCAAGATGTCTCACTCAAACTCACTGATTCACATATAAAGACACACACCTTACTCGAGCAGTCCCCTTACCTACCCAACCTCCCTTATTGCAGCCACGCTGGCAGAGACGCATATAACGTTATTTGACATCCTTCCTGTCCCTGCAGAGACAGACACACACACAGACTCACTCATACCACCAACCACTGCATTTCTACTGTTCTCTCCTAACCTTATCTGCAATGGCATCTCTCCCACTGATATACAGTTTATTTTATTTATTGGTTTGGACTACGTTTTTCCTGTTCATTTCACTGAGAAGCAGTAATTGCTTAGTTTATACAAATTATGGAGACTTTTATGAATGGGATATCTTTTGTGAGGTTTTTACAATAGTTCAAGAGTAACCTTTAATATTTTTAATTGACTACATGTAAATGTGTTTATTAGTTTAGTGATAATTATGCTATTTGTACAGTTAGATGTTTAGCAACATTCATTTATTTTGTGTAAACAAGTTCTTGTCACTTTTACCGGTAATGCTCTTTTCTAAATGGCTCCTTGTGGATCACTGTTTATTTTTACCTTTTATTAATATATGCACATTTTGGGCGGCCACGGTGGTACAGTGGTTAGCATTGCTGCTTCACAGCAAGAGGTTCTCCGGTTTGATCCTCGGCTGGGGTGCCTTCTGTGCGGAGTCTGCATGTCCTCCCTGTGTTCGCGTGGGTTTCCTCCGGGTGCTCCGGTTTCCTCCCACATCCCAAAGACATGCAGTAGGTGGATTGGACACTCTAAATTGGCCCTAGGTGTGAGTGTGTGCGTGTGTGTTTTTAATCTAAATGAATTTTGTTTTTAACTGTTTGTTTTATGTTGGTGGTAAACGTTGCCTAATTTTAGCAGAGTGATGAGAGTGGTGATAAATGCTTGATGCTATATATATATATATATATATATATATATATATAGAGAGAGAGAGAGAGAGAGAGAGATAGATAGCTATATACAGAGAGAGAGAGACAGAGGTGTGTGTGCATTATGGTACTGTTTCATGTTCACAATGAATAATGAATCATTTAATAGAAAATCAAAAAAAAAATGACTGAGTAGCCTCGGATAAAGTGGGGAGCAAGTCCTCCTTTCTCATATGCAAAGTGCAAAACCCCTTTACATAATGTCTTCTATGACCACATAGTTTGGAGGAAGTTTTTAAAATTACTTAAGCTATCGGCTGGCCAGGACACAATGAATCACAGACTATACAAATCCTATTTATGCATATGCTAGTGTTTGTGCATGCATGCATGCATGCGCACACACACACACACACACACACACACACACACACACACACACACACACACACATTTTATTCATTGTTTATATCTCATTAATACTAATAGTTCGACATATGATAATACATGTGAGCAGAGGTGCAATGGTACATTACTCTTGAAAATCTAAGCCATCTACACTTTGGTGCAATACCTAATGCTATAGTGAATATTTCCAAATGATGTGGCATCTGCCATTTAAAGGAAGTCAGAGTGATAAAAAATTCTGCTTTTGAAAGAGGTTAGCTTTACCAGTTAAACTTCTGCTCTATATGCCATTTTGCTTTTAATTATATGAAATGGGTAATAATCCCTAGCCATTCTGCAGTTCCTTAAATGTTTCTGCCAATTTTTCAGATGTAATTCTGAAAGATTAGTGCTCAGAACACTCTAGAGAATGAACTGCATACCTCAAGATCGTTTAGTACATGGCTTTACATTTTCCGCTCCTGTTCTACTTGCACTTTTGTGCCACCATGTGACAAGCCCCATTTTCCACCATCGATACTATTCAAATCTTGAATGACTTAGTGTGAAACTTGAGAATTCTGGGAGCAGTTATTCTACTGACCTTGAACAAATGGTGTATTACAATTTCCTTCCAGGTCCCTTGTTCAGGTTACCCACTTACACCCACAGGTGTAAATGACATGAGGTGGTAGGCATTACCACCTCATGTCATTTACACCTGTTACATCTCCCTTTGTGGAGAAACAGAAATTATGTACTTTACAGTGAGCCCCTCAAAGCCAACAACTGCCCACGACAGAACTGGATAAATAGAATAATTTAGCAGTGAATGGAAAGAAATGTAAGCAGCATCTTCAGCAGTTGCCTCCTTCAACTTTAAAAGGCATTTTTAATATTCTCTTTAAGCCCACCTAGTCATTTTCGCATGGCACAATTAATATAATCACTCCGCTTTCATAAGCCTATCATCCTAGCAAGCAACAGAGGCTTCTAACAATCCATAAACAGCTGTTTTCAGAGGATTATTCATATCTCAAAACAAGCTGTGTACAATCTTACATTACGAAGATACTAGTGTAGAAAAAGAAGGAGAGAGAGAAAAACTTGTTATGGGTTTAATAAGCTATAATGTTCTCAGAGCTGTTCAGGAAATATACATACTCAAATGACTACACAAAATATGTCTAGCTACATCCTTGCAATGCAACCATTCCTTTAACCTGTGAAAAACAAAGGACCTACATTCAGCTAATCAACTATTCCTAAACCCAGGATGCAAGTAATGGCTTATTGTATTTCTTCTGTTGTTTCACTGACTATGGCTTCCCTTACAGCTAGTCCTGTTAATGTTAATAAGTACAGTACTTGGTTCCCATATCAGAACCAGAATGCGATAAACATGCTTAGCAATTTGTCTTTTTTTTCAGTTTTGTATTTCACAGAGCTTTCTGCTGAAGAATGTAAAAAAATGTGACGCTATTTGCGAGCTTATATCATTTTAATACAAAATCGACAATGCTAGAGATTTTAGAATACCTACTAAGCATAAAGAAAAAAATATGAAACTGGGACCCTGGAGAAATATACAGGTTGACAGAAAGTCAGTGTGTCTTCTCACTACAGATTTCCACCAACCTTAAATTAATTAAAGCAATCTCTGACTTTTTATCACTCCCAACCTTAACTTATTGAACTGGAAAAAAAAAAAGAATCATGAAGTTTGACTCTGAAAATCAGTGTCAGCTAGGTTGAGTAGCACAACTACCTTGCATTTTTCATCTTTATTCTTAGCATTAGAGATCTTTGCAAGTTTAAGACCCATTTAATACCACTGTTCCAAGCAAGTTACAGTTGCAAGATCAATATCTCATTAACAACTAATACAGACAAATCATTTTCCCATCTTCTCCAGAGTTCTCATAGGAGAAGTTCTAAATTATTATGAGAAACTATGCACGTTATTACAAGCAATTTACAGATTCTGTTCAAGCTTCGTAGAGTTCAGTCACATGGAAGCAGTGGAGAAGAGAAAGCATGATTTACTAACAAGTGCATCAAAAAGCTTATCTATAAATTATGCTGTACAAGAATTTCATTATTGGCTTGCAATGCACTCAACTGTCTTGCTTAGTACAAGAAATCCTAATCTTGTGATGAAGCAGCCAGTGACCCCTTTGTGAACTTGAAAATAAATGTAGTAAATAAAAGTTGATTCCAAGTACTAAACCATTCAGGCAGGGCTTGAATGATTTAGCAACCATTCTAAAAACAGACAACTTGCAATTTTAAATGCAATGAAACATGAAACAAGATACACTTGAAGCTTATGGTCAGCTTTAATAAACCATTTGTAATGCAACTGTAATACTGAAGAAACCTCAGACAGGCCTTGTTATGAGTTCATTGTCTAAAACATGCTCTATGTCCCTTATATGATGTCCTGGTATCCTTCATCTATGCAACATAATGCACAATACATTGACGCCCACCTGCAGTGCACCACACCCCCAACCCCCATAAAAAGAACAGGTGCACAGGGAATCCAAGATGGTCAAGGAAGCAGACAATAAAAGAAAATAAAGAATAAGAGAGTCCATAAGTGCACAGAACAGATTCTTAACTGTGAACAAGATGTGAAGGTAGACCACTGCAGAGCTACCAAATGCAATAAATGGTCAAATATTTGAAGACTGGCTCCCTGGGTTGGTAAAACAGCAGTTAGAGAATGCGTAAAAACTGATGCACCATATGTCTGTGTTAACGGTAGGTCTGTGAGATTTTTCACATCCACCAGCACTATCAAAAACAATAGGGGAAGTTCCCCAATGCCCTGGCCAAATTTCCCCTAATACTACAAACACTGCCACAGGTTTCCCCTCAAAACATGTATCCAGCCTAGTGGATCTAATCTGGTCGAAAAAGGATATAAGTTTTAAATTAAATCCATATCTCTGCCTTAATTTCAAAAGTAAAGAAGAAAACAGTATGCACATTGACAGCTTTGGGCAGTGTTTATGCTAAATGGAGAGAGAAAGACAAGTAATGGGACACCAGAATGGATGGGGGGGGGGTCTGGTACATTCCCCTGCTTATGGTCCCATTTGACTATGATCCATCTCTGGTGGAAAGCTAACACTAAGTGCCAAATGTTTGGTAAATCACTGCCTTTAGCAACCTTGAGAAGGAAGGGAAAAAAAGACAGAATCTACACTGGAACACAATACATCATATACAGATTATTGCCCCACCTCCTTTTAAAGGCTTATTATGTGACAATAAGTACCTAATTAAAATTAATCATGCATAACAATACTGTGATGAAATCATATCTGTAAGATATAAGGAAATACATTTGTACCTACAAGATTCTTTAGTATGTACAAAACAGATTAAATGTACTGTACTTATAAAAATAAAACTAATTCTCACCAGTAGCAAAGAATGTGGCATTCTGTTTACATTATCTTTTAGGCAACTCTAAGCAACAGAGGTATTATCTTATTTAAATGCTTTTCATTTCACAAAACCTGCGGTGCCTTTGCCAAAAAGGCTACAGCTTAAATAGCAGATTTATACTGAATGGATTTTCCATGTTCAGTTATGCCTTCTGTGAGGGTACAGGACGTTTTGACCCTGCCGATTTGACCCCGGACAATTCACCCCCAGCCATATTGACCCTGGAAGATTTGACCCCAGTTAAGAATGGAATTCCAGCATTTAAATGTGAATACCTTTAAAACAAAAAGATATGAAAAAAAAAAACAATGCGTGGACAGTCTCAAAAGCTAAATGACTTTTCTAAATAAGAAATTTATCAAAAACTAAAAACACTTCAGAAAGTATTATAGAAATGTAATAAATAAACATATGAAAAAATACTATTGATCAAATATATATGTATGCATACTGTGTATATATATATATATATATATATATATATATATATATATGTATGTGTGTGTGTATGTGTGTGTTGTGTGTGTATTATAATTACAGATCTGAGCAATCGGAAGACAACTATGATCAGAAATGTGCATCTGGTTCCATTTTCAGGAAAGCATGATCTGCCTACAGCAGCATCCAACTTGCTGAAATAGAGGAGGAGTTTTAATTTATCAGCATACCAAGGAGGCTGTAATGGCCAGTCAGCTAAATCTCACACATTGTCAAATTAGGATCTAGTTTAAGAACAGAAGAGCAAAATGCAAAAAGGGGCAGAAAATAAAGGAAATGAGACAGTCTTCAGACAAAAGTCCACTGGTAAGTGATCAGGCCTATTCATCTTATAGCTCTAAATAGCTTACTTATGATGTCCTGTTAACAATATTGCTTAACAAATCATAGTAAAACATGGGTTAGCTGGTTAAAACTTGTTATTGATAAAATTAATATTAACATATTACATAACAGATTAAATAAACATTAACATATTAAAAAATAAATAATATATTTCATTTAAACACTGTTTATATAATTTTTCATTTTAAATATGTTAAAACTGGTTATTAATTAAATTAATATTAACCTATTAAATAACAGATTAAAAACATTAACAACATAAAAAAATTAAAAAAATATTTTAAATTCAAACACGGTTAATTTAATTATTGTGTAGTTTATTATTTACATATTACAGGAAAAAGCTTTTATTAAAATTTATTTGGGGTCAAATCATCCAGAGTTAAACTATCCAATAAATACTCTCATAAACAATACATGAAATATAGATATGAACGTGTACACAAATGCACTGGGGTCGAATTGTCCTGGTTCCTTCTGTGATGTAGTCCTCTCCAAACCCTGTGGCACAATATTGCCAGTAGTCTCTTCTTGACCACCGAGTGATCTGGCCCAGTACTGACCTCAGACTATTCCCATAACAACTCAAATCAGTCAGAGTGGTCACTGAGAGTTCTCCATCTCTGAAAAGGGATCCTTATGCCTTTAGCAATCACCACAGATTCTGGTAAACCTGATTTTGTATCGCTCACAATTTCTTCCAAATGGGCGGTACAAAAATGGGATAATGGAAATTAAAAGCATTAATACTAACACTAGAATGACTGTTCTTACTCTGCTGAATTTCTGTCAGAACGTTTATATATGGATCTCCAGGATATGGCTTGACACTAAATCCAACAATTCTCCTGAGATAAGGTGAAGCTGGTTTTCAATTCACCCCAGGTTGGAATCCAGGTTGGTGAATGACTCCTTTGTTGAGTACCACTGGACATGCTGCTGTACCAGGCATCATGTTGCCCCATCAGGTGTGTGTAAGAAAGATTGCTAATTGAATTCTGGTAGATTTAAAATAGTAGGATATCAAAGTTGTGGAAAAAAAAAGCTTCCTAGGTCATCCCAGTGGCTGGCACAAATCACGGTCTTCTTTAGTATAAAGCAGATGAACAGCCAGCTACAATTCTGACTGGACCATACCTCCCAACTTCTTTGCTCAAGAATTCTGCACAAAGCTAAACATAATGAAGAGGAAGGAGAACAAAGGACCAAAACCAGAAAAAAAATTTAAAAAACTACTCTAATTCACATAAAATGTTAATATAACAACAGTTTTGCATCAGCGTGCATGTTTTGAACATTAAGTGCTATCAAACTCTTTTGTTGTTGTTGTGTCTTTCAGCTTTTCCCGGTTAGGGGTCGCCACAGAGGAACTCCGGTCCACTAATGATTGGCAGTAGATTTTTACATGCCAAGTTGCTGGCCCTGACGCACAACCTTCAACGAAGGTATGCCCATTCACGCATGTCTCCACACGGAAGACGCTCTAGCTGAGAATCGAACAGGACAACGTCTTACTGTGAGGTGACAATGCTACCGCAGCACCACCACCGCAGTTAAGTGCTATCAAACTCTAATGATCGATATTACTGACTTACTCTTACCCTCAGTGATTTATCAGGAAATCAAAATGTTTATGAATGATGGGGAAACAATACAAATCAAAATCAATATGGACTAGGCCTGTACCTCCCATCTGTCTAGAGTTTTACAGAATGTCCAGATTTTTGCCTTGTTCCTCATAAAATTTGTGGTTTTCTGGCAAATCACTGAGGACTGAAGCCACTAAATAATGACATACATTTCAGTTTCAGATTTCAAATCCCTTAAAATACCAGGATTTATGTTGGCATTTCTATAACTTTTTCAGTTAATAAAGGTAATCTTTAAAACCTATGCCTATTTTTGGGCCTTCTTCCCAAAATAATTTAGGCTTTGCCCAGCTTTCTTGCGCTGAGATTGAGAGGTATGAATGGACCATTAACAAGTGACAGCTTAGACACCAAGAATCTGGCTTTTGTTATATTAAGCTGTTTCTTTTATTCATACATTTAAAAATCAGCAGCCCAGGGAAGACAGATGTTTGGTTTGATGTATTACTGCGACCATTTATTCTGTGAACGCTATCACAGAATATGAAGGGAGAAAAGTACTTCTTAGAATTGCCACACATTTTTATTATCTCAGACAGAGACTCCTTCAAGCACTCCCAAAATACATTAACAGTATCTTGGAACAATCATTTACTTTTGCATACATTCTGTCTAGAGTATCTTGCAAATTCTGAACTGTTCTGTGATCCCATAAGTTACGTTGTTGTTGTTGTGTCTTTCGGCTTTTCCCGGTTAGGGGTCACCACAGCGGAACTCCAGTCCGCTAATGATTGGTAGTTGATTTTTACGTGCCGATTTACCAGCCCTGACGCACAACCTTCAACGAAGGTACGCCCATTCATGCATGTCTCCACGCAGAAGACGCTCTAGCTGAGAATCGAACCCGTTATAAGTTTCTTTGTATTATTTCAAATTAATTTCTGATCACATTAAACTGTGTGTTCTGCAGTTGTGCAAAGTATTAAGGTTCTTAGTTGTTAAAGAGCTGATTCCTTTAGAAAGTGATATGGGGTTTATTCATTTCACCTCCATTTATCTCTCTAGAACACTGAACAAGTCACTTTTTTTTTTTTAAATCCTTTTGTTGACCAGGTTAGTCCCACTTGGCTAGTGGTGACTACATAGGGGACCACAAGGTGGTATTTCTACTACCATGAAAATTTTGGCCAGGGCATTGGGAAACTTCCTGTAATATTTTTGATAGGTGCTGTGGATCTTTTCCATCCACCTATGCTATCATCAATTCAAGCAGATGGGAACTCATTTTAGAGTGTCATCTGAAGGATGACAAACTCAGGAGTGTATCATTTGCATCAGCACACTGTATTTTGATTTGTTTATAAATTACGAGGGTAGTATCCCAAAATCACCCCAGCTAATTCTGAAGGGGAGGGGCTTATTCTAGCACTACCCCCCCTTTTACAAACAGTTACCCCTGCTGATTAAAGACATGTGCCCAGAAGCATGGGCAGTACATTTTAAAAGTTAATACAACTGGTGGCAATCCTATTTTTAAATGTTTTTAGACCCTTTACTCTTGTATACAGGTCAGGCATACTTTTATTAACCCGAGAAGAAGTTGTGGGGAAAAATTAATAAAGAATTGAAGGAATTTATCTGGGACCGAAAGAGGGCAAGAATTAACTGGGATAAGTCGATCCTTCCAATAGAAAAAGGTTGTTTAGGTTTACCTGATTTGAAAGGATATTTTAGAGTTACACATTTAAGGCTCATATACATAACTCATGCAGAAGGTTATAATTCAAAGTGGAAAGGGATGATGATGGTGATGCAAGGGGGGAGTTCAAGAAACAGAGAGAGAAAGTGGGATTTTAGATGGAGATCCTTAAGGAGAACAACAACCACCGTGCAGTATATTTTCATAAAGTAGCAGAGAGTATTCTAAGAACTAAGCCAATACAAGAATACAGAAAGGAGATCTTGCCAATAGGGATCACTGCAAGTAGGGGTACAGAAAATAGGTAAGAGTTGGCTGGAATTTACCAGAGAATCCCGAAAGGGGAACCAAGACATTAATAGCAAATAACTCAATCAGGAAAGGTAAAGGAGTGGGATGAGGCCAAGATGACATTCGGATTGCAGGCTAGAGGCTGACTTCTCTACCAGGGCTTGATCTCAGAGTAAATGCAAAGAGAAAGGGATACGGGAATTTCAAGTGAAAGACCTGCTCTGATAGAGTTTGTAGATGAGTCTAGAACAGAATTAGCTGTTAAAAAAAAGGATAATTAGTATGGCATATAAAATGTTGCATGATATCTATAAGAATTGATCAGAGGAGGTTGGAAAAGTTTGGGAAGACAGGCTAGAAAAGCAATTTACAAGAAAACAATGGCAAGGCATATATATGGCTCCCACGTATGCAAGCAAGCCCAGAAGGTTTAGGATCTTTGCTTGGATGCGTTTGCCTAGGTATTTTTATATCCCAAGCAGACCTCAAAAAAATTTTCCTCAGGAAGATAGCAAATGTTGGAAATGTGATGGAGAAGAAAGAGGTAACTGGGAACATATGTTTTGGGAGTGTAATGAGTTAGCAGAGTTCTCTGTCAGAAATATTGGTTGAGCAAATAGCTGTAAGTAAGAAAATGATTCTTTTGAGCTAGAATACAGAATCTGAATTGCCTAGACATAGTAAGGCCTTATTAAGTTTAATTCTGTTGGCTGCCAAAAAAAGCAATTACTGGAAAATGGAAATCAAAGTCTACACATACAGCTGAGGTATTGAATATTATAAAAGAGATAAAAGAACTGGAAGAGGGATCTTTAGAAAATGGAAGGTGCAAATTACATAGAAGTAAAAGGAAATTGTGGGAACAATACATGCAGAATAATGTTTAGGTGGAGGAGGAGTGAAGTTTAAGGGAATAATGTTTCAAATGACTGAACAAACGTGCATGCCAATGGTACACTGGATGTAATGGCTTGAGAGTGTTTTAACATCTTCGCTGACTTGCATGCTGAGGGAATAACATTGTCATTAAAGAAGCTGATATCAATAAAGCCCCTCAGGCAGCAGAAAGGTATATTAACACATCATCTCAAGGGAGGGGAAAACTGTTTGATACAGAGCAGAACAGGTGAAAAATGTGAGAAATTGCTTTACAGGCTTAGGTACAGTGAAAGTAGAATCAGTACAGTGAAGACATCACAGAAACAAACAGTCCCTCTAGCAAGCTTTAAGGCTTAAATAAATTTGTCGTGTCCAAACTGACCATTTTTTAAAGTTTAAATGTTATTTTAGCAAGTAGCTACACTTCCAAAATTGCAGCACACCTCAAAACCAAGTAGCTCATCACTATCACAGTATCCATTCCCACCAATTCTGAATTTTCCTTAACTATTACTTCAGTTTTCCTAATATTTTCCAGTACTTTCTGGCTCTTTTCCCCAGGGAAAATCACCCGCCAGATAGGCACAGCATCAATTACACATCTTGGGTTGGCCTTGAAAGTGAAGGTGGCAAATCTTGGGCACTCAACAGCCCTTCTCCCACTTTATCCTTATGTGTAGTAAAACGACATATGAAATGCATGTGCTAACCATGGTACTCCCACTTTATGAAACGGAGCAGAATTCTACCTAAAACTTCTCTTCATATCATAGCCATTTGCCCATAAGCAGCCAGAAAGGACAGTATTCTTGAGGACATTATCCTCCCTACTCCTAGTTTAATTTCTGATGTACCAACCTCATTCATGAACTCAGACGGCAGATGCATCAATTGGTTTCTGAATGCCACTTTCCATGGGGATTCACTGGAACGAACCTTGCCACAACTGATACAGAATGGAAGTGACAGTCCTAGTTTTCTCTTACTTTGCACAACATTAGCTAGAATTTGGTAGTGACTTTTTATGGAGGCTCATGTTAAGGAAATCAAACTCCTAGCAGATATTGTAAATCACATCAACATGGTTATATGAAAAGCAAAATACATAAACTTTGTGCTTTTGACAGGAATAACATTTTCCTCAATGACAGATGTGAAGGCTGCCAGCCTAGCCAGATAGAATTTTGTAGATAATTCTGTCATTTGTAAATATTAATATAAGTCACAGGCTTGTTCTCTTAAATGGAAGAAAATTGTGTTAAATGTGGAACTGCAAAAATGTAACAACAGTGCACTCTGCTGTAGGAAAGCTGATAAGTCAAGCATTGTGTAATTGTTTGATCACAAAACCCAGAGCCGAAAAGTCTGGATGAAGGAATTCTTGCTTTTATTTTGAGACTAGAGTTAACTGCTAGAATTTGCATGTAAAAGGTCTTTTACTGATTTAGCTTCCTGACCATGTGCAAGATCAAAATGGCTATCACACTCTGAGCTTCTGTTAGTCCAGGAAACAGAAAATGATGATGTAATCTGAAATGAGTCAGTGGTACTGTGTTATCAATTTAAGGACAGATAGACTCAGAGCATTTAGCATTTGTCTTCAGAACATCCAACATCACCAGCACTCTGCCTATGCTCTATATGTAAGTTTGTTTTAGAACTGTGTTTTCTCTTAGATATAGCTATGAAATAGGAAGATTAGATTGGGTTTTTTTCTGTATTGATGCCAGAACTTTTCTACTGTATTATTTTAAGTATTTCTCTGTGATCTCTGAACTCTTGACTAGCACTGTGTAGTAAGAAGTATTGTCTTGTGTTCTTATTATTTATTATTAAATATTTTAAAACCTTTCAACTGAGGCCGTTTTGTGTACAGATAATTTAAGCTCTAGAGTACACTGCATGTATATAGTGATACTGTCCAAGTCACTCTAATAAGCTTTGCTGTTCAGTCACACTTACCATTTGGATAACAATATTGCACAGTAATAATTAGACACCCTTTGATAAGGGCCTTATTAGTAGCTGCTATTAGTGGTTGGTGGCAAATGGTACTACCATCTAGTTTAGGTAAAAGGGGTACAGCTAGAGAACCTGTGCCAGCATTCCCCAGGAGTGTCTGTGTATTTGTATATAACTCATATCCCAAAGTGTATGTGTGTGTGTGTGTGTGTCAGCTACTTGGGCAGGGACACAAAGCACTAGTTAGAGAGTATGCTGGAGGTTTTAGCTTGACCACTAGGCTGAGATCTGGTTTCTATAGCTGTGCCAGTGGGGAGTCTTACTGGGGATCTGGAGAGAAAGGAAGAAACCAGCCCCAGACTGACTGTGATCTCTGTGTGCTCTTAAGAGAAATTGTACTTTACTGTGTATTTGTTATCCTCCCCTATGTGGATGCCACTCATTGTTGTTAGTGGTGAGGATTGAGGCTCCTTGATTGCTGGGCCAGTGCACGAGCATCACAACAGACATGGTAAACACCCATAGGGAGGCATAACACAACTCTTCAAATAAAAACGGTTAATTTCAGCAGAACAGCATTACATATAGTTTCTTTTACAAAGATAAACGCACAGTTAAAAGCAAGGAAGAGCTATTGAATAGGCAAACAATGTTGAGTGGAAACATCTATCAAAGAGCAGCACCGTACAATATGCTGGTAAGATGGGGTGGCTAGCTGCTTAGTTGAACACTTTAGTAACAGAAACATTAACTGAAGTTTTTACTATTTTTAGTGTTGCTTCTGTTGCTAATTCAGTTGTGATTATGGATATGGCTTTTATTTCTACAGTTTTGCTGTTGGGCACTTCATTCATCAGTGCCTTTTAACTAGATTTGGTGGATTCATCTGTTTACCCTGCATTAGAGTCCCACTGAGCTACTGTTTAAAAGTTCTGCTGCTTTGCAGTTTCATACAGGGGATTCTCAGCTATTATAGGAATCAGTGTTCATGATATAATTGTCTATAAGGATTGCTGGATTTTTGTGCTTTGCAGTCTACAGCCCACATCCTTTTGCTGTTTGATATTATTTAGTGACTCGATTGTGATCATCCCTTATCTCGCCTGATCATCATCCAGGACTTATTTGGCAACTTAGGCTTGACATCTTTTCATTTTTTTTCTGTCTGTGGTTTAAAGTGCTGTTTGTCAGCTGGGAGGTATTTGTCGATCTTAGCTCCATAGCAGTACAGTTTTCTAACTCCCTGTACAATACCTTATGCCTTTTTGACTGTATGTTTGACTTGTTGCTAGATACTGAATTTGTCCTTGTACAACTACTATACTAGTACTACTGCTAAAACCATGGCTTGTACTCAAGTGAATGCCCTTGTACATACAGTATGGCACAGATCCTTACACTGCAGTCCAATGATACACCTAAATAGATGACCCAAATTAATAAGACATTCTTTTAAGTCATCCAGTGCTGGTTACTTATCAAAATATGGATTATATCTGTCGATCTTAGCCCATGTTAAAGCTCTCACTCCTTCAACATTTTCCAAGTTTACTTTGCAGATTAATCTTAGGGACCTAGCTGAGCTGGGGACCAGAACTTAAGTACTACTTTTAGCACATGATGGCTAGCCAGAAAACTAGGGTCTATATTATATAGTTGAAGTTTCAAAACTTTGAACATCACATGAGCGAACTCATATGAGCGAAGCGCGAAACATCGACTATATAATAAAATAAGCCCCCCTGCACCCCCACACCCCCCCTACTTAAATATACCAACTCCGAGAATGCACTTCAGTGCAGAAAAGGAAAATTTCCCATTCTGAGCGTGAAAAGCCATTGACTAAAACCTTTGACCTTTTCCGACGTTCGATCATATGACGTCAACCATCTATGATTTGAACATTGGAACGGTCGCTCATCCAATATAGACCCGAAAACTAATGTTTAATCATTTATACTTTGTGTAAGCCTTTATTTAATATTCTGCTGAACTCTTTTTACTCTGCTGCCTTTTATATTAGCAGAGTTTTATTTTTATTTTTTTTTGGAAGCATTGTTTCTAGTTAAGCCTGTTCTTTGCACTATGGGAAAGTACATTCTGCACAATTTGAGCTACTTCCCCTGGCAATTTGCCCTTTTTTATCTTCAAAGTTGTCACCTATTTTTTTTCAATTGTATTAAAGAAATTACATTTTAAAATGGCCTCGGGCAGTGTTAAAGATTTACTGGCCTGAAGTTTCATGATCTCTTGGGTGTCACTCTGGTGCAAAATGCCATACTTAACACATACTTTGTGCAATATTCCCAAAGAAATGGTTGGACTTGCCAACCAGCTACCTGGGATCTTGTCTGGACTGGTTCCTATACGGGTACTTTAATGAAAGGTCTATCTGTAACACGTTTGACATCATCTTAGATTTGCTGCATGATGTTTACCTCACCTTCATTACAGAAACCTGATGAAATGAAAATTGTGTCCCTTACCTGGCAGCTGCAGTGTTCACTGTTTTTTTCCATAATACAGTGTCCCAGACTGGGCCAGAATGGAATTGGGATATACATCAATCACTGTTATACTTTGTGCCTTCCCAAGGTAAAAAAAATGGAACGACCAGCTATTTTATTGTTATGGGAACAGGGAAAAGCTGTTCTACTTTCATCTGTTATCTATGGAATAATGTGAAGGTGCTCCTTTAGGAGTTCTCTTGCTTCACTGTCTCAGTGCTGGGGTTCTGATACAGGGTAGTGCTGGATGAGTAACATCTGGGTTGACAATAAGTCTGTAGCTCTAGTTCAAAAATTCCTCTATTTTTTTTTTTGAGAAATGTTGGCCTTGCTCAGGTGGTTACCTCTGCTGTCTATCATTCTGGACACACACTAGACTTGGTATTACAACTTGGTTTGCCTACCTCGGACTTGCTAGTAAAATCTGCCAAATGGTCAGATCACCACCTTATACAGTTTACAGTTACTTTGCTCCAGTTTCAGTTCCCTTATCTTGACCTGGTGGGTGACAGGAACTTGCACATGGTGAGAAGATCAACATGTACCTGCCTTCTACCCCTTCCTGTCAGAGTTACTTATAGTCTATAATACAGCTAAACATTGTATACCGGATTTGTCTGTCCCACCCTGTCTGTGCTCTACTCACTTTACACTAATAAATCACAGCATGATATGGAGATGTGTCTTAAAAAGACAAAGGCTAAATTTGATTGTAGATGCAGATTTACTGGTCTCCAAACTCAAACTTAGACATTACTAAAGTTATGGTGTTTATGAAGCAGAGATTGCTTTAAAAAAAAAACAAAAAGACAACATTCCTATCCACAGATTTTTTTACTGCATTGACTGACCACCTGTACTCTTCTAGGTGGTCAACCGTCTGATTTAATTAATCCAGACTGTTTTCTTAACTAAATAATATCCTCTTTAGAAGAATGCAAGTTGGCCACTCCATTCATTGCAGCTAAGCTGGAATAAACAACAGCAGCTTTTTCATCTCTGATAAGTTCGTAAACAAGATTTTAATACTCATGGGAAGACTATGACTTGGCCACGGTCTGAGTTTTAGTTAAATTGTTGTATGTGGCCTCTTTGCCTTTAGGCAAATGATGTACTAGCTGTGGCTTGGACCCTTGACCAACAAGACTGACTTGCCTTTTTTATGTGCTGGGTTCACTAATTTCTCATATCTTTACTACATTAAATATTCCACACTTTTCCATTTTGTTTGAAGGAATAATTTGTTATACCACTTTTGAATAAGCATAACTTGGATGATAATGATTTAGATAACTATTGATTGCTCTCTCTCTAAACTTCTGTTAAAGTTATTGATAAGAATGATTATTCATAGCTTGATTCCATTTTACAACAGTATCGTGTATATAATCCATTCCAGTCTAGTACTTTCTAGAGATAGTAATGAAGCAATTCTTACTCTTGACAGTTGGCTTAGAGGATTAAGCAGCTGTTAACCAGCTGTGGTCCACTGGTGAATGGCTGTTCATAGTGGTGATGGACTACATTAGCAAACAGGTTGGAGGGGACAGATCAACAAAGCTGCTCTATGCAGATGATGTGGCAGTACAGGCAGACTCTGAGCAAGAACTTCAGCAAAGGATAGGAAAATGGAATGCAAATCTGAAGGCAGAAAGGATGAAACTAAGCACAGATAAGATGGTGGTAATGGTAGCAAATTGGGGAAATCAGAAGAAGCGGAGAACAGAGATAGAAGGGAAGAGAGTGGAACAGGTAAACAGCTTCAAGTATCTGGGAGGGGTGGTTGAGGAGAAGAGCAGTCTGAATGAAGAGGTCAAAGCTGAAATCAGAAGGGTTGTAGCCAACTGGCATAGAGTATCAGGTGTAGTCTATAACAGAAGAATGCCAAAGAAGCTGAAAAGTAAGGTGTGCAAGACAGTGGTGTGACCAGTACTACTGTATGGTACAGAAACCTGGGCAGTAAAGGTAGAACAGTTGAACAGTTGAAGAAGCTAGAGGTGATGGAAATGAAGTGCCTGAGAAAGGTGGGAGGATGCACACTGTGGGACAGACGAAGAAATGAGGACATAAGAGCAGAAGCCCAAGTAGTTCCAATTGCAGAAAAGATCAAAGGGAACAGATTACGGTGGCTTGGGCACATGTATAGAAAAGCAGAAGACAATCTGGTGAGGAAGATTTGGGACAGGCATGAAGAAGGTAAGAGGAAGCGAGGATGTCCAGGAAGATCTGCAATAGTCAGGCATGAGTGTTGAAGAAGGCCGAAGTGTGGCACTGAATCGAGAGAGAGCTGGCGACAATTAACACAATACTCTGACCCCATGTAGAAGAAATGTGAAAAAGGGGGATGATGATGATGATGATGTCCAGTGGTGCAATGTTTGATTCCCTCAGCCTCCATTGACTAACTCTCTGACTCTCAGCAAGTCACTTCCTCAGACAATGCTCCCGGGATGAGTCTGAATAAGGCCTATGGAGACTGCTGTTCTACCCTGGAAACAAATACAAGAAAACAAATAAATCTCCTTACAGTAAGAGATCAATGGTATTTTTCATTTGTTTTGTTTTTTTTATCTTGCCTCTGCATCATGGCATTCTTCTGGAATAATTGAGGGGAGATTGTGAGGCAACACAATCTGTGCCCTAAGTGTTTTTCCTTCTAACATTTAGAATGCACCCAATAGGTGTTATCTGGAATTAACACTTCATCTTATACCCTCACATCAGGGGTTCCACATGGTTCCGTTATAAGTACTCTGTTCTTCTCCATGTACACGCTCCCACTAAAACAACTCATTGAGGGATAGATCTTTAGCACCACTGTTACACTGATGAGACAGACTTACCTCTCATTCTCTCAGGGCAAACTGTCCACTGTGGATTCTCTAGGTAGTGATCTGAAATACACCCATAACTGGGCAACTATCAGTCATCTGCATTTCATACCTCTAACAAAGTGGCCATGGCTATTCACACCCCTCTAAGAGACTCAGACTGACCAGTTCTGAATGTACCCAACATCTATAACAAAAAGTCGGCATTTGTGAAATAGATTAAAAATCTTGGTATGGTTATCAATGACAGATTGACACTTTGGAACAAAATACCATATGTTATCAAATCATCTTGTTTGAGTCTAAAACCGGTTTTGTATCAGGCAGTTTATTCTTACTAAAGACTTCATTGTGGTAACGCATGCCCTGATTGTTTCCTGTCCTGATGACAATAACCACTTCCACCTTCAGCTGCCTAACACCAAGCTTGGTTGACTGCAACTTGTGCAAAATTCTGCTGCTCTGTTACTTACAGGCACTCTTAGTTACCTTCATATACTCTAGTCCTGTGGAGCCTGAACTGGTGCCAATTTACTCTTGTACCATCTTTTAAGTAGTGTTGTTACTTTATTAAGCCCTACACAAGATGGGTCCCCCATATCTGAAGGGACTTTTTTCCTTACTGTCTGGTTAGGCCTTTGCATTTCCTGGTGTCTGGGATTGCATGCCTGAAGACTTCTGGAATCCATTCTTTCTGTTACCTGGCACTTCACCCCTGGAGCCTTCAAGAGGCCCCTAAAAACTCATTAAATTTTTAGTGGTATATTACATTCCATAAATCTTAAGCAAATGTTTGATTTTAACTAGGACCTCACATTACAATGCTTCTGATTCCCATATGCTATTGTGAACTTTATTTATTACAGTGCTTGGATTCGAGCAAGCTAACAAATCTGAAATCAAAACTAAACACCAGTTGTTGTCATTCGGCTAGAATGAGATTATCTTAACAAAATTACTAAAGACACAAAACTGTAAACATTTTGTGCAGAAAAGATTGCTGAAAACATTATACATAGTTCTATACAACTACGATGGAGAAATCATCTAACACTCCTTTTTACTAGACTAGCACAGATGTTACAAATGAACTATTTGATTGTCAGGTTTATGCCACCATTTTACTATTCAGATTTTTATTTCAGAAAGACTAATACCTTCAGTAATTTCACCTAATGTAGCCATGATAACAGTGATCCACATAATTAAATACATTCCCGCTGATATAATTTATGTGATCTTTTCTTCCTATCCACCCATCTTTGAATCTTGCGTAAATATGTTGCTCCACCTCCAAAGATTACTTACACCATTCTTACCTTCGCATAACTTCTCACTTTCCTCCCTTCCTCACATTTCCCCACTATCTCGTTCTGCTTTTAAACCAGCCAGTTCTCCTGAGCCTCTCCCTGTTCTTACTATATTATTGTAAATATTGTACATAAAATAACTGTACAAACATTTATCACTGTTAATAACAGTATCAAACAGATTATTAACCTAAATTTCAAATTTGTTTGCTCTGTTAACTTGCTTGTCTAAAGCTCGAATCATTGTACGTTTACTTCCTATAATGGCACGATGTATTGACTGCAAACCTACTGAATATGATTTGGCAAAAAATTCCAAGTCCATGTTGACAGCACATTAGGGTAGTTGGCGGTTCATCCTATACACAATGTGTTTTATTTTCAAGCATATCTTTGTTGATAAAAAAAAATTGCCTCTGAAAAGTCCATATATATGGAGACATATGGCCAAAGCAGCCAATTGCTAGAGCCAGGGCACGTGAGAAGCCTCTTTTCATTCAGCCATCAAAGTTGCAGGGAAGAAAGCACACAGCTACTGCTAGGACTACCTCAGAGAAGCCTCGCTCACATGGCTGTCTGTGAAATGGATAGCTAGGGTGCCATCAGTATGCCTTATTTGTGCATCTATTGGAATGAACAATGCAACATGCTGCTACAGCCAAGAGCACCCTCATTAAAGCCTCATCCAACTGCTGCTTTTTTTTTTTTTCTTCTTCAGAAAAATATGCAACTATGCAAAACAAAGTGAATGCAAAATATATGGCACATTTAGCCACTTGATAAATGTCTTCACTAAATCAACAGTTGACTTTCAATTCCAAAGCAAATGAGTGGCAGTGTAAAATATATGATCCTTCTGCATCTAGTCTACCAAAAATCCAAGTAGAGTTTGAATCCTCTATCAGTTGTCCCACAGAAAGAAATCAAGCACTTTGTCATTTAGGCTGGCAAAACAACTACTGTAGGCTTATAAAGGTAAATATACTGCTCAGCTTCCATAGCAATGCTGTTATAGATAACTTTTATTACCAAAAATTAAGAAAAAGAGAAGTCAGTGGAGAAACAATTAGAACATGCCTCATCACATTTCATTACAAATCACGGCCCATGTTTTGGATACAAATGGAAACTGCAAATGGAACTTTGAGTATGGTACTGAAGAGTGGAGTGCAGTGGGTATAACCTTCCCATGTGGTTACCAATAAATTATATTAATAAAAACTGTCAATTGAAAGGAAACATTCTATGAGTGTCAGTGATCCAACAGATACCACACTTGCCTTTGATGCTGGAAGCCCAGATGCTGTGGGTTCTATTTTCACTCCAGGTGATTGGATTGCTGAATCTGTAGTGCAACAGAAAGGGGTGCTGCACTCCTGAGTGTGTTGTCCTTCAGATGAGATGTTAAAATGAGTTCTCATCTGCTCAAGTTGGTGGTAGCTCAGCGAGTTGTCATCTGCATGAGTTGATGGTAGCTCAGCGAGTTGTCATCTGCATGAGTTGATGGTAGCTCAGTGAGTTCTCATCTGATTGAGTTGGTGGTAGCTCAGCGAGTTCTCATCCGATTGAGTTGGTGGTAGCTCAGCGAGTTGTCATCTGCGTGAGTTGGTGGTAGCTCAGTAAGTTCTCATCTGCATGAGTTGGTAGTTGCTCAGCGAGTTCTCATCTGCTTGAGTTGGTGGGAGCTCAGGTGGATGTAAAAGATTCTACAGCACCTATCAAGAAAAAGTAAGGGAAACTCAATAATGACCCTGACTGGCACAAATACCACTGTAGGTCAACCCCGCAAACAGGACACTAGCCTAGTGGATCTAAAATGGTCAGCAAAATTATTAAAAAATAATAAATAAATAAAAAAAGATTAACTGAGAATCCATGGACTCTCTATATATCTAAAATGAGAGGAAGAAAGAAGAAATAATAACATTTGTGACTTAAGCGAGCATCTTCAGGTAGCTAGAGAGCTAGAACATAAGGCAGGAGTTACTGGTGATATACATAACAAAACTTGGAAAGAAACACAGGTGAATATGGCTTCAATATAAAACTGATCAAATGTAAAAGGATGTCATGAAATTAAATGACGCATTATCATATTATATAAAATCAAAAGAAAATAAGATTAGAAAAATAGCAAGAACTCTCCCATCACTGATACAAACAGTGGTAGTAATGAAAACAGAAGGGGATTTAAAGCAAAGAATTGCAGAGATGGATTCTCAGCAAGTAGAAACCACACAGAAACACTGAATTATAAGAGAGAGCCTGCAGGACAATCTTTAGTTTATCAACATACCAGAGAAAAAGAAGGGATCTAGCTGTATTGCTTTACAAAAAGCAAGCTGTACTGTGGATGGGCATACTAGAAGTACTTTTTGGAACAGACCTTATAACGTTTATCCCAGGAAATCCATCCAGGAAGGTCCATTGTCTGATCCTGGTTACATTTCTAACTTACTGCCTGAAAGAAAGGATCACATCTTATCTTTGGAAGAAAGGGAAAATGCTTTCAAGTGGAGAAATAAAGGGCTTTGCAGAACCTAATTATTCAATGGCTATGAGACAGAAGTGGAATAAATTTATTCCAGTGATGAGACTTTACTGGGACAGATCCTTAAGATTATAGATACTGAGAATATCAATATTTCATTCCCTGGCGGGAATATAAAATATGGTCTTACTTGCAGATGAGGTTATTTAACACGTTACAGACCATCGCAGTCATATACCCAAGATACTGGATATAGTAGAACAAGAGAATGAGATGGCATATACAATTAATGAAAAGATGACAAAAGCTATAATGTATAATTATGCACCAAATCATGACCTAGTACACAAGTACCTACTTCTTTGGGGACTTTACAAAATGAAATACTCCAGAGTTCAGCAAGAGGTAGAACTGCAGTAGGCAACAAAAGATGTGGGAGAAAACACTTCAAAGTTAGTACAGAAAAATTAAGAAATGGAAGATGACAAATATGGATTTAGATAGTAAAGTCCAAACCATAAAAATGCTTATGGAGTCACTTGTGTTATGTTATACCTAGGGCAAGTGTAAAGAATAGAAGAGCTGAAAGTAAAAATGTGGGGCAGAATTAACAAGGAAACAGTTTATATGGAATGGAAACATTCAACTGTAAAATGGGAAAGACACAGGGTGATCTGGGGTTGCCAGACCCAGAATCGTAGGATACTGACACACAGATTAGGCTAAGTTACAATATGCAAAATGTAGGATATATGCCAAAGTGGAAGCAAATGCTAGGGGGATCAGGTGAAGATTTAAGTAGACCAGAGCTTATGAAGTCAAGATATTAAACAGAACAACACTAGAGCTACAGATTATTATGTATATATGGGTATAATAAACACACTGAAACAGCAAAAGAAGCAAGAATTTGTGGGGAAACCGCCACGGGTATGTATAAGAAGCAATAAAAAGGAGAAAATACAATAAAACAGCAATAGGCAGGTGCAGAAAAATAAAGAAAGAACCAAGGCATTTAGAGCAGATAGAATAAGGTGAACATACTGAAAGAATGGGAGACAGTAAAAAAAAAATGTAATACGGGAAAACAAGAGGAATTGTTCTATTTAAGTCTAAAAGAGTGACAAAGAATAGGGATCCGATACTAATAAAGGAGAAAGGCCCTAATTAATAGACCTGCAAGTGAGACTGACAATAGAAATAGCCTCATATAAATAATTAAATCAGTAGATCATATTAGGTATTTGTAGAAAAAGGGGCAATAAGAAAATTATAAAGGGTAATGAGAAGAATTATAAGGGGTAATAAAAAGAATTTAGGGAGAACTGGAAAATGTTTTTTGGAAAACAGCACAAAACAATGGGAATACATATATATATATATATATATATATATATATATATATATATATATATGCAGAGCCGTAGATATGCAACAATAAGGTTTCACATTTTTGTATGAAAAGAGTTACACACGCGTTTATACTTCAGGTAGGTTATCTAAAATGTACCTAACAGCAAATTTAAGATGCCAGATATGTAACACAGGAGAGTGGTGAAGTTGAGAACATACATTTTAGGATGGCAATAAGCTGACAAAAGAGAGGTCAGACTTGCATACTTTAGAAAACAATATCTATAAAATTACCAAAGGAATTATTTCTATTGAGTTGGATTATAACCCTTATTAATATACAAAAGGGGAAAACATAATAAAGAAATGGAAATTAAGACAAATAATAACACTAACTGAAGTAATTGACTTAATTAGAGAAGTGGAAAAGAGAGCAAAAAGCTTTAAAAGGAAAAATCAGTTAAGTGCAAATGAAAGAAAAAAATAGAGTTTGTGGAATAGTTATAACAGTGCAAGATAAGAAAAATTATATAACCTGTGAAGTCATTTGCAAAGTGTGAACACTAGAATGTTCTAACCCCATATATACTAGTAGAAGAGGAGGAGTGATTATATATCTAGAGATAACAGAGACAACATCAAGCATCAATCATGTGGTTTGTATAGTTTTAATTTCTCCAAATGTTTTATTTTAATACTGATGAGAAGAGATGCCATTCCTAAGTCAAGGCATGATTAAAGTTAATGAAATTAGTTTTGATTCCATCTTTGAAGTTAGACTGCATGTACTGATGTGCCGTGTGAGTTGATCGTAGATGAGGAATAAAGATATGTGCTTTTCAAACAGAAAGTGGCATGAGCTAGTTAAGTTACAAATTGTAGACCAAAGGGCCATTTCTCAGAGTTCAGTAAAAGACTTGTAATGCTAGCTTTTGAAACAGTCTACACCATGCAAAAGTCCTTTCCTCAAAGAAGAAAGTAGCTAACCAAAAGTGTGCGATTTTCATGACTGCATAATGTATACTATAGGTTTCTTTAACCTGTAAATCTACAAAAGACATTATCATTGTATACACTCCACAGATGCATCTAAAGACACATTAAGAATTTACTTCTTCTAAGGGGAAACACAGCTTTCTGAAAATCATAGTTGCTTTTCGTGTCTAGCTACTGCTCACTTAGATCTGTCTTGTTGATGCTATGGACTCTAATAAAGTATCTCACAAAACAGGCATGAAAACTGAAAGAGTTTGCAACATTAAAAAATAATATTTTTCCCCTCAAACTAAAGTTAACTTACCACACGAAAAAAAAATGGTCCATATATAGATTTTGATATAGTTTATATTTTAAAACACTGTGTTTGGTTACAGACAATTTAGCATTTAATGCAGTTTAGTGCCCCTCACAATCTCACATACCCATTTCATCAACATACTAGCAGGCTTTAACTGGCTGCCTGCCAACCTATTTAGTTCAAATAATTAAAGCAACTGCCCACCCTTACACTCTAAACACCAAATCAGACCAATAGGATATACCCTCAGGGACAACCTAGGAAATGCAATTGCCTTCATCAAGAAACTGTACCTCCATCTGAAACCACCTACCAAACGAAGTGGGGGGGACAACTTACATTGAAAGCATTCAATTCCAAACTAAAACAGCACTGCACTAATGAAGCAACTTGAAATTGTTTCCAGGGCAGGGGGTAGTGAACTTCCAGATTTAGATAATGCTCTTAACCTGAAAACTGTCTCTTCTAAAATTAACAAATTGTATGCTCTCTCATTTTATTACATGCTCTGTCTGCTATTTCAAATCTATATCTGAATGTCAACCTCTAGCACTTTAACTAGAAACTCATCTCAGACAAAAATATGATTGAAAATGCCAGTAGTCTACCCTGCCATTATAAGCTTGAAATCTCCCCATCCATGCATATGGAACCTTATGTCTGTAATCTTTAAATCTATCCATCCATGCATACAGTAAATTATGTTTGTAGGCTTTAAATCAACCATCCATGTATATGGTACTTTATCAATGTAAGCTTTAAACTTACCCATCTGTGCATATGGTACCTTATGCTTGTAAGCTTTAAATCTATACATCCATGCATGTGGTACCTTATGTCTATAAGCTTTAAATCTACCCATATGTGTATAAGGTACCTTATGCCTGTAAGCTTTAAATCTACCTATCCGTGTATATGGTACCTTATGCCTTTAAGCTTTAAATCTAGCCATCTATTTACACGGTGCCTTATGCCTGTAAGCTTTAAGGTAACGTATTCTTGTAAGCTTTAAATCTAACCATTTCTGCATATGGTACCATAATCTTTTAATCTACCTCTCCGTGCATATGGTACCTTTATGCTTGTAAGCTTTAAATCTACCCATTCTGTGTATATGGTATCTTATGCTTGTTTATATCTACTCACTCTGCACAGCATGGTTATTTATTTTTACTTCTTCCACCTTTGTGTAACTGCTTTGTATAATTTTTCTACCTATGTGTGTGTACAGTTCTTTTGTATAATTGCATATGACTAGTGCTTTTTCTGGTAATTGTGATTTAAGTTCCTTATGGCATACAACTGACTTGTAAGCAGAGTTTCTCAAATGTCTGTGATTTTATTCTCTGTCTCTCTTGGCCCAGGTCATGTCTGAAAAGGATCTAGCCAAACAGTCTTTTTATTTGGTTATCAAATTAAAATTAATTAATTTAATGCTTGGAGAATCAACTCCAACTGGACTCTTGATATTACAAAGTGGAGAATAAATGTACAGATGCAGCCTAGTAAAAGAACAGCACCAATTATGCATGAAATCTATACACTGAGACTGAAATCCCTTACTGGAGCTGCCATCACTTTTGTCACATTAAAATGGTCTTTGTTAGTGAGCAATGAAAATAAAATACAAAATAAGAACAAACAGGAATAACTACAACAGGACCTACAGCAGTTACAAGGGGACTTGCTATTTTATCTCCCGTAACTACAGCTTTTAGAGTTACAGTTAGCCTGCAAGGGGGGTGTTGTTACACAGAACTAAATCAAGTAACTACAGCACCAGTTATAAGGACAACTGTATGTTTGTTCATGTATGTATGGCAATGGAGTCAAACAACAATGTGATGAAATGATTATGGTATCTACTATTTATGTAGTCAGACATCTGAGCTGTGCACAGTTAAAGTAACTGTGTGTGTGTGTGTGTGTGTGTGTGTGTGTGTGTGTGTGTGTGTGTGTGTGTGTGTGTGTGTGTAAAAGACTTGTAACACTTTCCAATGTAAATAACTAACACTAATGACTTAATATATGCTACTGTTACTGTAATATATATTTGTTCATTCATTTGGTCAAAATAAAACATCTGATATGTACACAGTGAATGAGGTAGTTGCAACTGCTGGAAATGTGTGTGCATAAGTTTGTTTCTATGTATGAGACTGCAGCTATGTTTCTGTTATGTGAGAGAGACTATGTCTCTACTTCTATGTGTGTAGATATTTATTACTTACATAATTTATGTATATTTTGGATTTAAAATATTTCTTCCAACAATAATTAGACATCCTATACGAAGTCTGAAACATTACGTGAAGGAATTATTTTACATCAAAAATACAAACCAAAGGTATGTACTAATAACAAAACAAATACTAAACAATTTAACAGACAATCAAATTTATAAGCAAAGCAATGCCCTCCCACGATGGGGATTACAGAGAAATATCAGACTGTTATTTCCATGTAATACTCACACTGTTGTGTAACATGGGAGAAACTGCTGTTGTGGCTTTGTAACTGACATTCTCTCAATGGGATATCTTGTCAGTAACAACTTTACTGCACCCCATCTGGCCAGCCCCCCACTGGCAGGAATACACCCTACACTGCAACCATTAGTGGTACAGTCTGGAGTAAAGCCAGTGTGCCAGTTATCCATTCATCCTACCTTGACAGCAATAAAGTCTTTCTCTCTCTCTCCTTCTTTCTACACAAGGAATGCATGCTCACAGAGCAACAGTCTAAAAGCACACCTCACTAAATCTTCCACTTTTCTTACTGTTCAGTCACAGGCCATTAATCAATGGAGTCCATTTTCGTCTTTCAAAGATATGTTGCTGAGTGAAACCACACTAAAGATAATCCGTTCAAGACAAAATTGTAGTGGTTGCCCATTAAAGTACTCAGAGATGAACATGATTCAACTAATGTCACTGATACTATTCCTACTGGGGGTTTGATTTGAATCAAGGTTTTTTTAATCACATATCTAGTATAAATCTAAAGGTCAAAAAAAGCAATGGATGAAATCAAAACAGTACACACTACATACATAAGCTGGTGAAAGCCTTTGTCACAATTTTCCACTCAAGTATAGTAGAAAAGCTAAGTAAACTAGGAATAAACCCCTGTGTCACCCATTGCATTACCAAATAGCTGACAGGATGCAAGAAGTCAAAATAGGCAAAGTTACCGCCACAAAGAGACCAGTTGCCAGTGGAGTCCCCCAAGGTTCTGTGCTAGGACCTCTCCTGTTTGGCATCTACTTTTTTGAAATAAAAGCCAATAACAAAGTACTTTGGCTGATTAAATTTGCAGATGACTGCAAGCTAGGAGCAGTCACCCCTAAATGAGTTAACCATCCCGCAAGAAGGTTTTCCTAAATAAATAGCTGGTGCCAAAATCATGGACTGAAACTAAATGCCAGAAAATGCATTACTGTACCTTTTGGGAAGTCATCTTTCCCAGAAGACTGCCACATAAAACTAATGTCATCTTTGTCCATATTGAAGTGCAACTTAGATCTATGGATGGGAAACAGAAAATTTGTACCAAGACTGCCCCCATACTACTAATGGACAGAAGCAGCTCCTAAATGCTTCATTTCATGCACTTCTTTTTTCAGCTGTTCCCATTAGGGGTTGCCACAGTGAATCATCTGTTTCCATTTCTCCCTATCCTCTGCATCTTTCTCTGTCACACCAACCACCTGTATGTCTTCTCTCACCACATCCATAAACCTTATGATAGGCCTTCCTCTTTTCCTCTTGCTTGGCAGCTCTATCCTTAGCATCCTTCTCCCAATATACCCAGCATCCCTCCTCAGCACATGTCCAAACTAATGCAATCTCGCCTCTCCGGCTTTGTTTCCAAACCATCCAACCTGAGCTGACATTCTAATATACCGATTCCTAATCCAGTCCATCCTCATCACACCCAGCACAAATCTTAACATCTTTAACTCTGCCACCTCCATCTCTGACTCCTATTTTTCAATGCCACCGCCTCCAACCCATGTAACATAGCTTGTCTCACTACCCTCTTGCAGACCTTCCAAATCACTCCTGACACTCTTCTCCATCCACTCCACCCTGCCTATACTCGCTTCTTCACCTCTCCTCCATACGCACCATTACTCTTAACTGTTGATCCCAAGTATTTAAACTCATCCACTTTTGCCAACTCTACTCCCTGCATCCTCACCATTCCTCTATCCTCCCTCTCATTCACACACATATATTCTGTATTAGTCCTGCTGACCTTCATTCCCTCCTATCTCTACAGCATATCTTCACCCCTCCAGGGTCTCCTCAACCTGTTCTCTACTCTCACTACAGATCACAATGTCATTCACAAACATCATAGTCCATGCAGACTCCTGCCTGATCTCATCTGTCAACCTGTCCATCACCACTGCAAATAAGAAAGGGTTCAAAACTGATCCTTGATGTAATCCCACTTCCACAAAAACATCTGTCACTCCTACCTCAGACCTCACCATTGTCACACTACCCTCCCCTAAAATTATCTATGACATGATCCCAGTTATTATCATTAGGAGTAATATATAATTATTGACAATGTGATGGGTAAGGCAAATCTCTAACGAATAGGATAGGTTAATTCTAGCTCAAGAATGGAAACTGGCTAGGCTTAAAATGTTCCTCAAGGGTACATAGACCAGTACTTACCTATGATCCTATGAACCTTTTCTAGCTAGACATTCACAGACCTAATTACTGTCAGCATATTATCTTTCCTTATTAGGGGTACCTCCAAAAGTAAACATTCAGTTTCTTAAAGTGGAACTCCACCCAAATGTAAAGTTTTTTCTTTCCAAAAAGTGATTCTGCTTCCCTGTAATCCAATACTTTACACATCACATACAGAAAAAGCATTATTCAATAATGATTCCATTTGTTTTACGTATGAATCTATTTTCATTTGCCTTTCTTTCCTACTTTTGCCTCATCATCTATTACATCATGAAGGCTATTAAGAGTGTCACAGTAATTAGGTTATTCCAACTACAGAACCATTAAGAAAATAATGTCTCAAACAATGGCATTTAAATAAACCTGATCAGTCACAGATTACCAGCATCACACCTCAGATAAATAACGTAAGTGGGAGACTGAACAAAAGAAAGTATTTCAAGTTTAGTTTTCAGTTGCAAATGAATAAGAAAATACAACCAACACTAAGTTTATTTATTTTTATTTTTCTTAGTACAAATTTGTCTTTCCCATTAATCAAACTCAGAGTGCCACAAATAAGTATTTTCATCTCACTTTTCTAATTTTCTATCGGTATTTGATTTTGCATTTTTACACTGCATTTTCTGTAAAAGTGCATGTTTCTTCTTTTAGCAATGCAGACAGTGTTTTGTTGAGACCAGTAAGCGAGATGGGGGAAGGAAGATTAACATCAAACACTGTAATTTGAGCTACAGTACTAAAATCTATGAATACAACACAAACAAGCTGAGCCCAAGTAACACCTATTAATACCAGAGGGTCAGATTCCTCTCACATGAACTATAGTTGTTACTTTGAATAGAATAACTCGGCTACATTTTTCAAACATTCATTAAAATAAAACAGAGATGGGCAATAGTAAAAATCAAAGCAAAGTAATAAATAGTCTGGACTGATGCCGACAGTCAAACGTAGGCAGTCACAGTACATTTTTAAGCTGATAAGAGAGAGAACCACAGTAAATGATCTTCTCATAGTTTAATTTCTTTAAGTCTTTCAGGTTTCTAATACCATGACAAGAATGGACTCTGTTCCTATCACAAGGTATGATTAAAGTTCGTGAAATTTGTACTGTTTCAATCTTTGATGTTAGCCAAAAGTGTCCAGAACGGAGTCCTTCTGCAATTCATATGGAGTTACATGTATTGGCAAGATATCTAAATACAATTTATATTCTTTTTTATGAGACCCATTGCTCCTACTACTATTCGAACCGTCTTGATATCGTTCTTCCACATTGCTCTTGTTTTTGCCTGCAAATCTTGATATTTTCTGACTTTCTTTGAATATGTGAGACCCTGTAATTGTTAGGTGTAGCAATTTCAACGATCAATGCTACTTTTGACTGTTTTCATGAACTGCTATATCTGGTTTTCTTGTAACTATTTTTTAAACTGTTGGTAATGGGTGATTCCATGTGATGCACACTTCATGATTCGCTAAGTTTTATGATTCATGCTTCCAATGCCTTTCAGCTACTTCTGTATTGCAGTGTTTGCACAATCTCGCCACATTAGTGTGCCTTTCAGTGTACAGGCCCTCTGCCATGAGAATATCACACCCAGCAACAGTGTGTGTGACCGTTTCCAATTCTTTTTTTACAGAACCTACATTTGCCTGTTTCTCCCTGAATTTTTAAACCAACTTGTGTGTAGTCAATTATCCTTGGCTGCCATTATTAACCTTTAATCATTTGGTTCATCCCACTTTTCCTTTACCATTCCTGCATCAAATCCTGATCTGATGGTTGTCCCAGGAGATCTCTATACTTGCCACTATATTTGTGATTTTTCCACATTTCTTTCCCTCTTATCAAGTCCTTTCCTTTATATTCTCCTTTTCATTTTTTGGTGCATTTAGTAGCTGTTTGATTTTTCTCTATTGGTTTGATTTCAATTCCTTCTTGCCACCTGAATGCTTATGCTAAACTATGCAGGGAGGTCATCATCTTAGACCCCATGTCCTCATGTTGTAAAACTTTCACTATGTTTGGATCTGACAAAGTCACCAGTTATGTATGCAGTCCCACAATCGCAGATCTGTACATGTAATTAACTTTGAAGATGACCATACTGCTTTCACAGAGTGGAATATATAATCTTGGTGTTCATTGAACTTTATATATCATTTGATAAGCGCAAAGCATTCTTCTTGCTTTTCTGTCCAACTGATCCAATACCTTTTGGGGTCAGCCAGTCATGTTCCTGTCCCAGAATGATATGCTCTTGATACTCCAATTTTCCTGCTTTAAATATTGCTTTTGCACATTTATCAAGACCAAATATCATTCTTACATCTTCTGAGATTGTTTTAACCACTTAAAGTTGTGCTTTCAACTTCTCATCTTATGAGTTATGAACTATACAGTTCTAAGTCATCCATGAAAAATAGATAAGAAATGTTTAAGCAAGGCTGTTTTCTGTGAGCCAAATTATAGCAAAGGTCTTATCTGATAAGTAAACAGCTCAATGGGTTAAGGGCAAACAACTGCGGTGACAAATCTCCCTGGAATATCCCCCTTTCAATTTTTATCCCAGGGATCCTAATTTACCCTTTGGCATGGCTTATTGCAAAGTGGTAAGCCACTCTTTCAGGTTTCCTCTGATGTAATTGATCAACGTAAGATGTATCTTGTACATCTGTAAGCACTTCTTTATCTATGAATGTGGGATATTGTCAAATGCATTTTTCTAGTCTGTCTATGCCATACTTCGATTCTTAACAACAGTAGTTGGGTTAAGACACCTTTATAAAACGACAAAGCTTTCAGGTTAAAAAACCCTTTTTCAATGCATCACAACCAGTATATTAAAAACACCCTTATATATACACACACATAAGTAAATCAATCATGTGACCTGCAGCCACCATCACATGATCATTAACAGTATGAAAACATTTAACTAACATTCAAAATAATAACACTCTCTATCTATTAAATACCTATGGAATATAATTAATCAAAATTATCTCTACTTTACTAACATATTAGCTAAAATCAACTTAATCTGGTTTGCTGTAATCTGTTTAAAACAGGCTTTAAAGATACTGCAGCATTCACACCAGGGGGCATGTCCGCTGATAGCCTAACTATCCAATCATATTCCCTGAGATCCAAAAGGTTGGACAAGTCACCTCCTCTAGGTGATGCTACAATACAATCTAAAACTTGAAACTTAAAACAGTGTTCACTACCTCTTAATGCAATATGCTTAAACAATGCATTATTCTCATTTGAGTGTCTAATGTTGGACTTATGTTCCGTTATGCGTTCCTTAAGCTTTCTTGTGGTTTTACCCACATAGAAGGATGGGCACATTTGACATGTTGCCAAATAAACCACATTACTAGTTGTACAGGTAGCATGACCATAAAATTTATACTCTTTTCCTGACACAGGATGTTTAAATTTATCCGTCTTGGTGGAATCACTGCTTTTAAGTATATCAATACAACAATTACAATTATAACAGGGATATGTACCCTGCTTCATAGCTATTTTTACACTAGGTTTTATATTATTAAAATCTTTATAGCCAAGTATACTTTTCAAAGTTCTCATGTTTCTATAACAAAAATAAGGTTTGTCACCAACTATTGATTTTATGTCATCATGTGCTAGTAGTACTTTCCAATATTTAAATAGTACTTTATTAATATTATTGGACATTGAATTAAATGAAGTGATGAATCTCAATTTATTTGTAATCGGCATAGTCACTTCTGTGGTATTCCCTAGTTCAGGTACCTTATTAAAAATAGGTTCATATAATTCTTCTCTATTAGATATTATATGTTCTTTAACATTTGCTAATAGGCTCACAGGGTATCCACTGTTCTTAAATTCTTCATAGACTTCATCCATCTGTTATAAAAAATTTTCCTGTTTTGAGTTTAATCTACTAACTCTGGCCATTTGGGCCTTAACAATGCCCTTGAAGACATGAGGTGCATGCATGCTGCTTGCATGCAAGTACCTACCGGATGCTACTTCTTTTTTAAATATAGATGTACTAATCTCATTGTTATGTTTCTTGAGTTCTACATCCAAGAAATTTATACATGTATCTGATGCTTCTATTTTAAACTTTAAATAATTAGTAGTATTATTTAATAAGGAAACAATCTAAAAGGTCTACTAGGCTTCCTTTCCAAAGGAGGAAGCAGTCGTCCACAAATCTCTGATAAAATAATATATTATCATTCACGAATTGTTCGCCATTACCTATATATTCCTTCTCCCATTGATAGAGAACAAGATTGGCGTACGTATTCGCCACAGGCGTACCCATTGCTACGCCAGTTTGTTGTAAATATATGTTATTATCGAATAAAAATTCTTCCCCTTTTTACAATTCTCCATTATGGTTTTAACAACACATGATCCATTGTTCCATATGAGTCCGTTACCCTTTTGTTCTATTACCATCACTGAGTTTTCTTCTAATTGTCTATAAACACTGTTGGTATCAATTCCACTATATACTTTCTACAGCATCAGATAAGTTACTGGTCTATACTTTCTAGGATGGCTTACATGCTCACTCTTAGGGAGGAGTATCGTTTTTCTTGTTAACCAGGAATATGCATATGATATATATCTATAGTTATCTATCTATACATACACACCACACACACACACACACACACACACACACACACACACACACACACACACGTATTACAGACATATATATATATATATATATATATATATATATATATATATATATATATATATATATATATATATATATACATACACACACACACACACACAAGTAGTTCTTACTCAACAGTAAATTTTTGTGTAAACATGTTAACACTTTTAGCCAGATGTTAGGTAATGCATCTGGGCCTGGAGTTTTCCGATTAGGAGCTTTTATTAATTGTATCTCAATTTCTCTGGCCATGATTTCATCCCATTTCATATCATATAGATTTCAACTCCATGCTTTTTATTGTAATTTCTCTATCTATTCAGCATCTTTGTGATGTTGGACATGGTCTACATAAATACTTCTACAAAATGTGTCTATTTCTTCTTTTTTGGTGGCATTTCTACTCCTTTTGCTTTGTTTCCCAGTTCAATATAAAACTTGTTTGGGTCATCGGTGAATTGCTTATTTTTTATTTTTCCTTTATATTTATCTGCATATCTTATAAGTTTTTTTTCTGCTGGTGCTGTTAATAATCTTGATTACCATATTCATCTATTTTATATTAGACTTTTAACATGTTGGGTCTTACTTTCTGTTGTTGTTCTTCTTCTTTCAGCTTTTTGTAATCTATTTAATTCATTGATTTTAATATATCTATCCATCTCTATTAAATCAGGCAACTCTTCCCTTTGATAATTTTCTTCTGAACTGAGAGCACATTCTTTACTCTCTCTTTTCTACAATCATTCTACAGAAAGTTCCAGAATGTCTTCCTGTGACATATCCTCTTCAGCTGCATCCTGCATCATTTTTTACTCTTTCATTTGGGAACTCATTAGATCATCACTCCACAACACTGCCATTGTCAACAGTTGCCACTGTTTCCTGCTCCTTCTCTTGCTATGCAGCTCTAACTGAACTTTTGTACTGGATTCGTATTGAAGGCTCCAGAGCATCATGGTGCAAGTTATCAAATGCTGCACGATCCACCTGTTTCTCCTTAATTTTGGGAACACACTGTTCCATCACGCTGCGACATTGCACAGGTTGGATTTTCTATACTAAATCCTTCACTTTGAAGGTAATCCATAGCTTTAATTTCTCTTTCTTTAAATTCTCCATTACTAATCATCTTTTCTTCTTTCCTTGTTTTTTCATATTTTTGTATTGTGAAATTTTTGCCTGCATTTCTTTTCAAATATCTTTGGCGCTGCTTTTTTGTATTAATTAGTTTTGGTTTTTCCTCTGCAGAAATATAGCACCATATCTTTATCTTTATTCTTTCCCATGGCCATATTTCTTCTTCAGATGCCTCCTGCTCCACCTCTTTCTCCTTAATTTCTGGGGTCATTGTTCTATCATGCTGTGACACGATCTGTATTAGACTTTCTACAATAAATACTTCAATTTGCAGGTATTTCATAATTTCACTTTCTGTGTAACTTCTACCTAATTTCATTTTCTGTGTAACTTCTACCTTTGTATCTTCTGTTCTACACTCCCCTTTGTGTTGTTATTTTTTGTACTGTGAAATTTTCCCTAGCTGGGTACCTTTGCCTACATTTCTCTTCAAAATATCTTTGGAGCTGCTTTTTTGTACTGATTAATTTGGCTTTCTCCTTTGCATACATATTGGATCATATCAGATCTCTTTTTCTTTCCCATGTCCACATTTCTTTTGTATTCCTTTCAAAAAATCTCTGAGTTTTGTTAATTATATTTTAGCACTACCTTTTTTCACTACTTTTTTTCTATGGGGGGGGTGGGGTGGGGGGAGCTTGGCCTAATCCCATTCTTGGAATCTTTCCATGTCTTGAGGATTCTACAAGGCCATTTTTCCATTCCTGGCATCAGTGCCCATACCAGGAATGTGCACTTCCTTATCCTGGGATGTCCGCAACCAATAACAGGAATGTGCACTTCCTTATCCTGGGATGTCCGCAACCAATACCAGGAATGTGCACTTCCTTATCCTGGGATGTGCGCAACCAACTGTCATTTCTTTTCTTGCTACTTTCATCGTCTCTCTGTTTAGACTCTCATTAAAGAGGATGACCCTGGCAGCATAAGGATTTTCCTCTGTCCCTCTAAAATGACATCAAGGTGGTGAAGGCATTGACTGTAAACCAAAATCATGCTACCCATGACAGCCCATATACATGTGTTACCTTTCACCCTCTAGATGAGAAAATCAGGGACAATGAACCTTAAAATCAGGTACAATCAGGGGCACCTAATTAACTTAAGATATGCATGTTTAAATAAGAACATTAATGGGCAGCCAGCACATGTTCCATTACACAATGACGAGGCATAATTCTAGAGCATTTTTATATTAGAAAAAGAGTTGTATACAGTTGTATACATGCACAAACATATTCAAAATGTAGGATTATTCATATTTTCAGACATCTGTATCAAATACAAGAAATGCTCACCTCTCATTTCCATGAGTTCCAATTTTATAAAGATAGTTAAACATTTGCAAAAAACAGAAACCACCACCAAATATAGCAAACATTTTCCTGTTTGAACTACTTCCTGCTAATATAATGCATTTAAAAATAATGACAATAAATACAGTTAAAGACTTTTTATAATGAAAATGTATATTACAGACTTTTTTTCTTCATAAAACATACATTAATTCACATTTTCTTATTCAGTCTCTTTCTCTTCAAAAATTTCCATACATCATTATTGTAAACACTTATATATGTAAATTGTGATTTATGCATTGCTTGCCCTTTTCACTTTTCCCACAATCTCTCTTTATATTTTTCTTCCCTTTGTTCTTCTCAAACTCCTTTGCTATTTATATGACCATTTATATCATTCATAACACACATAAATAACTTAATCCCTTACCAATAAACCACCTCTTTCAAAAGTTACATACGTTATTAAACTGATTTCTCTTTTGTGATGTAATCTTTAACTCATTTATACCCTTTAAATATTTCGTATTTCCAGTATATATATCTACTATAAGTTGTGGTCAGGTTGCCTTAAATAGTTTGCTTCTACAACTATAAAACAATGTGCCCGTTTTATTCATGAAACTACTCAAAAGTCAACTAACAATATATTATATATGAAACATAAAAAATGAAAGAAACTATCAGGTGTATGGTATCACTTCAAAAAATAATAATCTTTAGTACTGTATGCCAACAAGTTCTACTTAATTGTATAACTACTACAACTATCTAAGCATAACTTATATTTCTCTAGCATTTATAAGGGTTAAAAACTCTTCAGAAGCTAATCTATAAGAGAAACATGCTGTCAGACAAAAACAAGTCAGCACCAGAAAATAAACTTGAAAAAGCATATTACCCATACTATCTGCAAATGCTGCTGTTTGTGTATTGCAAATCATTAAATTAGAATATGTTTTCATTAATGATTCGCTGTGCATATAAACATCTTTTATAAAAGCATAGCATCACAGTCACTACAAAATAAAAAAAAAAACAAAAAAAAAAAACAAATTCACCCTCTTTTTAAAATTTTTCTCCAGTTTCGTACTAGAAAGATATCACATACTTATATCAATGCAACACAGTCCCTGTTTGGCGTAAACAAACATTACCAAAGTAAAAAATGTTCAAGCCCTCTTGCTCAGAAGTTCTGCCTTTTAAATGTCATTGCAATCTCATGTTAAACAAATGGACATTTGTTTAATGCTTTACACATGCTCCCATTTGTCCAATTTATATGTATGCAATATTCCACAAATTGCTGTGAATGTAGTAAATGAGTACATTTCATCACACATCACCCACACCTGTAATTTTGGTTATTTTAGCCTTAAATCCTAAGGGTAATTCCCCACCCCAAGTGCATCTCCATTATATCATGACCTTTACATATCGAATACAACAAATCATAACAATAACTTATTTAACAGCAAGACCCATCTGCCAAAGCCCCCCCCCCCAATTCTCCTTCCACAAACCCAGATATCGTCCATATTCCTGGTAAGATGCTGAACTAATTATTGACCCCCAACCCATTTCCCACCTATAGCTTCTGTAGAACCAATAAATCAGAGGCAGGACCACTCTCTTGTATGTACCTGTGATTGTAACTCATACAGACTGTTTATCATACCACTTAACCACCTAAGAAATCAGGACAAAGCCATTAGTAATGGGGGGGGGGGGGCAAAGGCACACAGCGAGGGGTAATTTTTAAATATTGCTCTTATTAAATTTAGAATAGAAGGTTTTGCATTACCATAAAATTTCTGAAGAGTATGAATAAAGTATGAAAATCGTATCTGTCTGCCATTATTTTCTATTCAAACTTCTTCAATCCTCAATGATTTGCCATTGGACAACCAGCACTTTTATGAGGAACAGGGACAAATATATGAGACAAATAATATTTTGGCCCCCAGACCTAGTGGAAGAAAGTTTTACGCATTTTTTTTAAACTTCTGTCTTTTGTTCTGCTGCATCAAGTGGCTAGCTATCAGCCATTTAAGAAGTAACTGGTCACTTACCTGTTGTTAGATGCAAGATGAGATGAATATTTAAAATAAAATCCAGTCCACATTGCACAACTAACCTCAGACCTCCTGGGAGAAACTCTATACTCCTTTTCTCCACCCTTCTTCCCTGAGATGAGTTTTTCAGCAGAGACAATAGCAAGAAATCCATTCTTTATGCCAGGTGCACTTGCGTATGATGATCTCCTTCTCCCAACATCATTCTCCTCAGTTTGTGTTAAAAATAAATGAATGAATAAATAAACAACAACAATGCTGACATAACCTGTTAATATGTGGACTGAGCAGATCTAATTAACCATTTAAAGCATACAGGTCAGCCACTTCCACATACTAACAGTAAATGACACTGGCCAGCTGCATACAAATTAGATGCAGTAAAGTGATGCACTGATTGGCTGAGACATTTACAGCTGGAAGAGAGATCGCTTTACTGCAAATTTTGGGTGCACTTTCACCCAGATTGGGCAGTTGGGGAATTAAGCTTATTTTAGCTCAAAAATGGATGCTCATAGGTAATTCAGGATGATTGAGATCTATGATTTAGGTAGTTCTGGGATATAACAAGTTAGAAAACAATAGCAGATACAGAGACATTAGTAATGCAGAAAAGGTCAAGATATGCTGAAAAACATATGTTTTTCATTTTTTGGGTGTGGTTCTCTTTTAAAAGGACTTACCAACAGTGGTGCATGGTTTTGCATCATTTCACCTTGATCTCAACATACATGACATGGACTTCTATGATTAGAACTGCTGTAGCCAGATTATGAACTGTGGCAAATCGACCTATGCACATAACACTGACTTGCTCTACACTAGTTACCAGTTCACTAGAATTTCATCGACAATGGCACTTAATACAGAACGGTCAGGGTTCAATCAATGTATGAATATTATGTAGGCAGTCTATCCATTACATTCTGCTCACTCAGCACGTGACATGCTCTTACTAGTTAAAGGATCCTGCTCCAGTATATTTTAACTAGGATGTCTGTGCTGTCTCCACCATTTGGTGGTCTGTTCCACAGCAGGTTAGAAATTGCAGTTCTGTTCAACTCTCGAATGCCCTACTGCCGAAAGCAAATGTTTATACTAAGAACCAAATAAAATTAGTTTGCATTTTTTACTTCATGTGTTTGTTGACTTTTTTACATTATAAGCAACTGTAATAGAAAGTTATGTCCTGCCCCTATTTTCAGAGATCAGTCATGAGATGGATTGGCATAGATAAGAAAAAGGAACATGACAAATGCAAATAACCTGATTTTCTAGGAAAGAAATACCCAATTTCCTCTTAATATCACAGCAATCTATATTATGTCCAAAATATATTAAAATGTTGGGAAACAATAAAGAGAAATACAGTTCTAAAACAGTTAAAGTTTATTTTACTGGTAGTGTGAAAAACTGCACTTTGTATTGGCTGATACATTCTGCCCTGCAAGATTTCAAAATTTCAGTAAGAAATGCTCTTGTTTGGATATGAAAAGGTACCAACCTTAGTGTGATGCCACATCAAACACAATGCCTTACAAAATTAAAAGAAAAAAGTATAGGAGGAAATATAGCTTATGTGGATAATGGATAAAACAAACAGCTTCCCTGATGAGAATACAACATATACAAATAGGGAGAAACACGTTATGATATAAAATGAAGCGAGAAATCATAAATATGACATAAAAAGATAATGAAATACTGGGTATGGTGTCTTGCACAACTTTGCAGTACATAGAATTCCACAATTATCCCCCAATATGGGGAAAAGACATCTTTGTCAACCAACTTCTAACTGCTGAAAGAAACGTGCTTAATGTTTTGTTAATTACTATCCAGCACTGTTAAGCTCTAGTCTTGTGCAACAGCATTAACTGTAGCCAGTGCCAGTCACCACAGAACACTTGCTAGAACAGCTTTAAAAGCTGTAATACACTTCACTGTCACACAAAAACAAAAGGGTGCCAGAATGCCCTATCTAACTTTTAAAGCTGTTCATTCATCAGAGGTATACTTAGCACTACCAGAAAGCCAGAGGTCAGAATCCAAGTGTTTCATGCCTTTCACACATATAAAGTACTTCATGCCTCTACAGTTTTTTTCCTGTAACTTATTAGTACATTGTGGCATCTAGTGCCCCTTACATTACAAATAATTATAACTGGATCTCTCAATCACAACTCACTTGTTATGTGTTTGACATGGATAACGAAATTCACCACACCAGCATCACTTCACTCTCAAGAAGAATTTCTTGAAATCTAGGTCTCAAACATAGAACAAATTACTTATATTCTGAGACCATTTTCATAAACTCTGTTATGCATCTTTGAAGGGTGTTATCATCCAAGTCCTGTCCTTCCACACAAACCGCATCTACCACAGCAATACATCACAGACACCTGACTGTTTTGAAAGTTGTAACACATTTTGGGTTGTTACATAAAGAGTTACAGACTGAAGTGTCTAACAGCTTTCAATGCTGTTGGTTGGTGAGCCGTACACTTAGCTTTGCTACATGAGCAGCAGCCAGAACTAAAGTGTGCCACACCCTTCAATGCTAAAAACACTTCTCACTTGCATTTTTTTGTCATTTCACTATTACATCAGGTTGTCCGAAAATCCACATTGTACAAAGAATTATGATAAGATTCCTTTGATAATTTCTGATACATCATGTTTACTCAAAATGACTATCAAGATTCCATCTCAAGGTGAATTTCTTAAAATCCATTTCTTGAAGACATATTAAATAAGTTTTGACTGGGAACCCAATCATAATTATCTACATGCAGGCACATGAATAAGAGATCTGTCAGCTGTAGACAAAGTGAGAGAAAGCATACTTCCAATCAAAGGACAGAGCAGACAGACAATATGGGGATGATGCAGGATGTGAACCTTATTGCAGGATCAATTAGGCCATTAAAGTTTACTTCTGTGCATTGATTTAGTAATAAAATAAAATAAATTAGTCTGGCCCATCAAATGGTTACTCAAAAAATTAAAACAAGCATGCACAGTAAAAGTATAATCTTAATCTAGTATGTTGGGGAGATGAATTTCAAGAAGAATGCTGGAAATTCATTTTCACTAAGAGGACGGCAGACCAATGGAAACTTTCTAAATAAAAATTATTGGTCCAAGACGAGAAACATTATGGGCATGACATTTCACTAATTTACAAACAGGACACAGATGATGTCAGACTGAGATGGAGAACACTGTGTAACCATTAAGTTTGTTAGAACAGTAATGTAACAGTAGTTTCTGTGATATACAGGCAAAATGGGCAAATGTGACGTCTCTGTTTCAGATCTCTGGGTTCTGAGGTTTAACCCTGACATTAGATCACTGCAAGGAGTCTGCATTTTATGCCTAAGTCTTGTGTAGGTTTTCTACTAGAATTCTGGTTTCATCCCACTTCCCAGAAGTCTGCTAGTTGGCTATACTAAATTGTCCTACTTTCCTGCAGCACGCACACACACACACACACACACACACACACACACACACACACACACACACATATATATATATATATATATATATATATATATGTGTGTGTGTGTGTGTGTATATATATATATATATATATATATATATATATATATATATATGTGTGTGTATATACACACACACACAAATACATACACATATATGGGTCTACTTTAGACGACTGACAGTACTGAAATTTACAAGATTGACATGAGTATGTAGGAAAGGCACAACAATGAAAACTCAAAACAACAAAATCCAGAATATTGAACAAAGTCATGGGGGAAAAGGATGGAACCACTCCCCTCACCCTGTATTCTCAAACTTTTGCAAATGCTACACAAAACTAAGAGTGCTGGGTGCTTGACAGATAACTTCCGCCATTATTTCCTGTTCGTATGTAGTACGAGCCTCTAGAATATTAGACTTAATTTAAACAGTCAATACATTAGTTAAGCTATTGTACTACATGCAATATTCTGGATTTCGTTGTTTTGAGTTTTCGTTTTTGTGCTTTTTCATCATACTTATCTCAGTCTCGTGAATTTTGATAGTATCTTAATTTGATCTTCTAAAGCAGACCCACATATATATATATATATATATATATATATATATATATATATATACACATATATATATATACACACATATACACACACACACACACATACATATATAGATAGATATACACATGCAAATATAGAGACACACACACACACACACACATATATATATATATATATATATATATATATATATATAAAGAGAGAGAGAGAAAGAGACACACACACACGTAAACACATTCTGGTTCTCTCTCTTGTAATTTGAGAACTAAGGCTGTAAGTCTTTTCTTGCATCTGGTATAATTTAACTTCCTGTTGCTACATACCATAATTACAACTAATTTGCATCTTGCTACAGATGTAAATAGATTCTACTTTCCAACTCTGCACAATATTGCATTGCTTGTATGTATTTTGTTACCAGGATTATACTAGTGTTACGATGCTATTATGTTTTATAACAACTGAATGTTTGTTGTTGCCCGAGTGGCCCCAGTTGTGGCTACAAAGGGTCCACAGACCATTCCAGCAATTCAGCTAATAAATGTAACAAATAACAATCTTGCATTACTTTTGCTCTTATGCATTGGATCACTGCTGTAAACAGTATAATGACTGCCAACTTAACCAGTTAACAAATGAAAAACAAACAAGGCCTTTTTTTCTACTGTATCTTTGTCTCAGAATGCTTTACAAGAGTTACAAGTTCTAAAAGATAGTTTTACAACACATTTTACATTATGACCATATACTGGTCCAAGTAAATTAAGCAATTATAAGTCAGTTCAACAAATTTAATTTATGGTTTATGTGAATACTTTACACAATGAGAATGATGCCTTACCTTGATTACATCTACTTCATCAGGCACTATTTTGTAGGCGGAGATTATCCCACCTAACCTAAAACAGAAAATAAAACAGTTATAGCCATGTCAGGATTTAAACACAAGGCAGTATTGCTAACAGTTATTTCAGAACACTGTCTTTCACCAAAACTGATTTCAGAATGTCTCTCCCACAGCCTTCCCAAACTTACCATAAACAATGGCAAGCATCCTCCTGTTCTAGATCCTAAAAGCCTGCACTATTCTTTTTAGATGTAATATATCAGCAAACAGTGTTGAATGGATACATGCCATTTTTTTCCAAGGAACAAAGAGCTTTTAAACCTAATTCATCAGATTTAATTTGGAGTTTGAAAACACTAGTGTGAGCATTTATCAAGTAATGGTGTCTACAGCTGAAATGTGTCACTGTTTTAACCCAAAATGGTGTAAACGTGCCCAACTGCTATGGTAAATCTGCACCAAGAAATGAACTGCAATGGATGCTTCCAATGCTGAAATGTAGCACATACTTACACATCCTACCCATTTAGCAAATAGCACCATGAACAAAGGCATGGTCTTGAAGTATCTGTTTACTGCAAGCTTAGAAATTTCGATATGGACAGACATCACATACTCACACAAACAGCAGTGCTAGATGTGTTACACTTCTTTCTGATCTAGTTATATAAGAGAGGACACTTACATAGGATTCTCAATTGTATCCCTTTATAATCCTCTGTGTTTACTAATATTCAGAAAAATACTGTAGTAGTACTTAATCTGACTATAAAATTTCTTTGTCATAATCAGAAAATAGCATCTGAACTAAGTATATACTTTGAAGAAAATACTTTGACATTTTTTTCTTCACATTCCTCTTCTTTACAGACCCAGACTCTGAGGGTGGTCTCCTGAGGTACATTTCTGGTTCATCCCTGGGTTTAGGGTAACAGCCTGGTTTGATCAAGGAAGTAAAAACACACCTGCTATTGGTTTCTTAATATGGGAATCTGTTACTTGCACGTCTGTCATTAGCTGCTGGAGACCCCCAGTGGTTATCTATTTGCTATGTCATCTTGCTCTGGTCAGTTATCCGTCATGAAGTGTAAACTAGTTCATCCATCTTCTGGAGGCATGGATCTGATTATTCCTCATTTTAACTATAATGCTACATTGTAATATTCATACAATTTATTTTACTATATTTTATTTGTATTATTAATCAGGGTAGAGTTCTGTTCTCCGTGGATAACTGCTGTCTGGTTAAATGACTTGCTCAGATATCACACAGTTGGGCAAATGGAGATCGACAGAATCAAACCCTGGACCACAAGAAGCAGGCATGACCACTCATCATTCCAGGGATACTCTATAATAACAATTTACTGCTAGATCGCCATGGCTATAGTCATGCATTCAATCTTTGTTTCTTGCTGTAGCTATTCTTTTCTCTGCCTTTGGAGCTATCGTGGTTATTTATCCAAACTTCCAAGCTTTGGCTCTGGCTATAGTCACCCATCATTTTTTGGGATTGGGGACAAAGTACAAATCCAAACGCCATGGCGATGTCAACCGTCTGAAGCCATAGCTGCTAATAAACCAGCTGAAGCAAGACTGTATGGGATCACAGCATTTCTACAATACATCAGAGTTAAAGATTCAGGAAGATAAGCAAATAGAATCAGTCCTGCTATGAGAAAACAGAAACTGTTAAAGCAGTGATGATTGAGAGTTACATAGAGACCCCAGAAATTCCCAGAAATTGTCTACTAACAAAGTTATTGTGCAACAAAAATAGTCTCAAAAGCAAGACTGGAAGTCCCATGTGAGTAGCCCTGCTAAGTTTTCCAGACATAGCAGAGCACTAAGTAAACCAAGCAGGTGCATGGACTGTTGCAGAATTAAATGTGACTCGATCAAGTAAAAAGTTCATTATCAAAAAGGTCTCTGAATATGTATTAAGTTGAATTTTGACATAAATAACCCATTATATGCAGAGTATAGTGCTGAGTTAACAAAGTGATCAGTGTAACCATAGTGTATTCTTCCTCATGGATACTTTTTTTTTTTGCATTAAAAGAGGGAAATTAATTATCTGGCATATATATACCTTCAAATGCTAATGAGCCAGGTACTTTGATCAGCCTATTATGTGCAACACAGAAGTTCCACATTATTTAGTTTTCAATATAAATGTCAAGGACTTTAAACCATATCTATCTCTGTGTGTTACTTATTAAACCTCCTTATATGATAGATATGGACCTGATAGCCAAACAAAGTCTTCTTCCATTGATTTTGATACATGTCTGCTAACTAACTGAAGAGAAGAAGGAATGACTCAGGAAATACTAAGCTGGCAGCCGTCCAGGAGACAGACACCTAGCTTCTGAAATTTACAGCTTTATTTGCTTCTTCTAATAACCATGGCTGCTTTACTGGCTGATGTGAGTAACTCCACTTGCAGGCATTACAGTGCTACAATTTTGCTCCTACAGAAATTTAACACAAATGGCTAAATCACTGTGCCTTAAACAAATTTAAAAATTAACTTAATTTTCCCAGTTCTTCTTTTTGCCAATTTCAAAACTAGACTCTCTTGTTGCTGTTGTCTTTCGGCTTTTCCCGGTTAGGGGTCGCCACAGTGGAACTCCGGTCCGCTAATGATTGACAGTAGATTTTGACGAACGCCGAGGTGCCAGCTCGACGTTCAACCTTCAACAAAGGCATGCCCATTTACGCATGTCTTTCGAACGCCCACCCAACCGCAGGGAGGACATGCAGACACCACACAGAAGGCACTCCCCACACTCCAGCCGAGAATTGAACGGGAGAACCTCTTGCTGTGAGGCAACTACGCTACCGCTGCACATCAATAAACTTTGCTTGCATCTTGAATGTTTATATTTAAATTACTACACTTTTGTACATGAATAATCCCTGCAAGATGCTGGTGTTTTTTATACTTGAATAATTAACCGAAAGCATTCGTATACTGCTGCATGTATCTTGTTGTCTGGGCTTTGCTGAAAAGTGACTTAATCAATCTGACAAGCTCAGTTATTCCACTGGCACCTTTCTATAGGGTTCATAATTTACTTTGCAAATTTAAAACTTATGAATTTCTTATATTATGTAACGAATGAAGCCTCTTAAGTCTGAGTGGCAGGAAGGCTCTGTCTGTTTTAAAATTATTTTCATTTGAGTTTCTATCTGCATAAGTCTGTCCAGTCAAAGCTCACTAAACAGTCACTCAGTTGGATAAACATCCCCTCTGCATCTTAACTCACAGAAAATAAATAAACTGTTGAAAACTCTTGCATATTAATCCATAGCCACTAATTCATATATTTTTCTGCACCATGAACACAGCATTATTAGCTGTTACATAGCCGATTCATTTTCTGAAGCTGCAGAAATATTCATCTTAGCAGTGAAATAAACAATATATATCATTAGCAATGGCTGCTCATCTAACAATAATCTATAGTCTTTAACAAATGCCACGCCCCCTGAACAATTCACAATCTTTCTCACATGATGCTGAGTGGTAAACTTTCTATAAATGTTGGGGACAACTGGAACTCCTGGTACCACATCATGGCTTCTTGGAGTATGTAGCAGTTTGTCTACACTCTTTGCCTCACTGTTGCGCTCCATTTTTTACCATCAGCACCTGCCCTTGTATAAGCATGGTGCAACTGGCTGCTTTAAATGCTATGCCTACATGCCATGGTGATGCCAAGGTGAGAAACTGTTCTGAAACCGTAGTTTGTATTAAGTATTTTATTATTATTTTTATACTTTAGACTATAACAAATATGTGAGATGTAGTTAAGCTTTGTAAAATCTGCAGATAACTTGCACTGTGAAACTGCATTTGCGAGATGCTTTAACAGTGACAAGAGAACTGTATTTGTTCTTTTTTGCAATATAGCAGGAAATACGTATAAAAGCCTTTAACTTTATTCTGGCGGATACTAAGTAAGAGATGTTTCTGACTTGGGGAAAATAACTGCCTGTAATTGTGAGGGGGACTGTAAAAAAAGGGAATGTCAGGAAACTGAGTTAAGAGTGTAAAAAGGGCAGGTGTAAGCAGTTAACAGCAAGATGTGAACTCCTACAGTTCATTACAGCTAGCCAGTCTTCTAATTTTTATCAAGGAGAAATAAACTGAGCTAATTACCCTCTGCTTCCTGTTGGGAATAAAGGATAAGTTACAAATGCTTTAATTTGTAACAAGCATAGTAAAGTCAGTTCTGCTCCTAACACTGCTGTGTAAACACTTGTATAAGTTCATTATTCTGCAGACTGCCTGAACAATCTTTTAGCAACAATTCACTACTGAATGGATGGGTTGGTTCTCAGCTCTCATGGAAAAACAAGGACCATTCCTCTTTTTAGTAGTCTACACTATCAGCAGTGGGTCTGCTAGTGCATTTACCTGTGTTGCACTGTCCTGTTGGAACACATCTTGGTTCACTAAACTCTTCCTCTTCTGAGCCAATCTTAGCCAATATCCATGACCACAGTCTCTCTGGATATGGGCTAGTTAAACAACCAACCAAAACCATTTTTCTATCCCTTCTTCTTTTCCAGGTTATGCCTCTGGATTAAAGATACTGAATCCAACCTCACCCCTATACCTCTACAGTGAATATAGACTGTGGTAGTTTAGAGGTGCAAAGGATTAAGGCTAAGAACTGCTAACAAACTTCACCATGCACTCTGTGGTTCATTTTCATCAGCCTGCATTTGCTTACTATGCAACTAACCTGACAGTGTTCCTGGGTCACCTCTGAAAAGAGACTCATGTCAAGTGAGTTTGCATGGCTAACAAATGAATAAAAAATAAATGCAATGACTCAGCACCTTGCCAGGCTCAAATTATTTTAGACAGTATAATTATTAAATATAATGAGTTAAATACTAGATTGTGAACGTGATCCTGATTGTGTGAACATGTGATCCTGATTGTCACGTCTCTCAAAACATGACTCCACATTCTCTTTCTCGCTCTAGTTGCATTCTGAAACTATTCAAAATTTTTCTATACTGTAGTGTAGTGTAGTATGTGTCTATTTACTGGCTGAATATGATTCAGATTGGATGACAACTAAACTTTGCACTGACAGGCACATCAGGAAACACTTTCCACAGAATGGTAGGCTTTAGGCTCTCCTGTTCAAGAAGAACAAACTTGTCTTACTGGAGGTTTCCCAGTTAATGGTCTGGATTTCACTGACGCATGCTTTAACAGCCTCATTTCAGATGTAAACTTGCTTACCATGTTAAGGAATGAAGCCTGCATGACTAATATCATTACTGGCCTATCTCACCCTTTCATCTGTCATAGACAGAATAGACAGGGTGCATGGTGCTGTTGTTTAACCCTCATAATAGTCACTAAACAGTTCTCTGGTCAGGGACATGGGTCTAATCATGTTGTCTCTTCTTTAACAAAATGTTCCAGCTATGCAGAATGTTAACTCATTCAGAGTTGCACTCCATTTTCCTTACCAGTCTGACATATCCTTCACGTTGTCTCTGATCTCACCTTTTTGTCTAAATCCAGAACAAGCACTTACAACTCAGGAATAGCAGACTAGGGGGCAAGAGGGCTTCAGAATTGGATTACAGTTTAACTATTGCAACTCCTTGGGTTTGCGGGCAAAAAATGAACTCAGTAAAATGCTTCTCAGGCCACATCCAAAATAAGAATTCATTCCTCATAGACAACTTTGTAAAACAGTCCTTCAGGAGTCATAAGACTGCCTACTACATGCATAATCAGATAAGGCTAATGATCAGCACAGGATGTTTCTAGAGAAAGTTAGGTTTATTGGCATAGCAAAAAAGTGTTATGTACTCAACATAACTTGGAATCTGAGCTATCCAGTGTCATTATTCGTCACGTTTGGGTCTGGGATCAAACCTTGGATCAGAGCAGGCAAAGTGAGCGACAGCTCCTGAGCGCGAGCTCCTCCCCTCCCCTTACTTCCTATTACATATAATCCTCATTTCGAGTTTGCTCGATAATCATCCTGACAGGGAGACTATCCTAACCCAGGAAAGTACAGTTGTGTAAACTTACCATAAATGTAGATGTTCGAGTGTATTCACTGTTGCAGTCATCAAATTTGGGTTATCTGCTTGCAGTAGCCCTCAGTCAGTCTAATTATCAAAGTCTTGGGTCCTGCCTCAATTGCTGTCTCATCTTCCATGACGTTAGGTAGTCAGGGGTATAAAGCATGCAGTCGACACCATTACATCAGTTTTTCTTGCCCCAGATGTCAGGTGTCCCCCTAATGGGAAGCAATTAAATAAATAAATATATATATATATATATATATATATATATATATATATATATATACACACACACACACACACACACACAAGGTGATACCTCCAACAAAAAGGTAAATATACCAAAAAGCTTTTAAGCATAGTAAAAAGGAATAAAGGTATAACCAAAAGAAGTCAGGGGGGCTGGAGGGAGGGTAACCACGACTGCAACAGTGAATACACTCAAACATCTACATTTATGGTAAGTGCACACAACTGTACTATGTTCTTCATGTTTCACTGTTGCAGTCATCACATTTGGGTAGATTCCTAAAGCTAAGGATGGGAGGAGGCATTTGGATAGCTTTAGGACCAGTTATAAGGCCCTGCAAGACTGCAGTGGCAAAACCAGCTCTGGATTCACAGAAAATTGGCAAATGGTAATGCTTGGTGAAAGTATGTACAGAACTCCAGGTAGCAGCTTCTAGGATGTACCTGGTAGGGACACCACTGAGAAGGCTGTAGAGGTAGATGCAGCCCTGGTTGAATGTGGTCTTATCCCCTGTGGGATAGATTTTCCATGGTGCTTATAGCAGAAATGAATGCAATGGCCTATCCATTTAGAAATTATTTGCTTTGAAATGGCCTTCTCCTCTGCCCCTGCAGCAAATGCCACCAGCAGCTGTTCAGAATTCCTGACAGGTTTAGTCCTGTCCAAGTAAAATCTAAGTTGTCTGTGCACATCTAGGGAGTGCAGTATCCGTTCCCCTTTGTTCTGTGGATTAGAAAAGAAGGTTGGCAAATGAATGGACTTGATTAAGAGCCACACTGGATACTACCTTGGGCATGAAGGAGAGATTGGTCCTGAGGGACACCCTGTCCACATGAAAGATGATGAAAGGCTCCACTGCCAAAAGGGCCTGTAATTCAGACACCCTTCTTGCTGAAGTGATTGCTAAAAGGAAGGCTGTTTTCCAAGAAAGGAATTTCAACTCTGCATTTGCAGCTGGCTCAAAATGAGATAGTTTTTTCCAATACAAAGTTAAGGTCCCAGGCTGCAGTAGGGGCTCTCCTGGGTGTTGGCCCCTCTGAGGAACTGCTTGAGCAGTGGATGAGAGAAGAGGGGTGGTTCTGTGTTGTAATGAGCTGAAATGGCTGAGGCATGAATTTTGATGGAGGAAAAAGAAAGGCCCTTGTGAAGCATCTCAGTGAAGTATTGATGAATCTGAGGTAAATTGGGCGCTGCTGTGCTCATCCCCTGAGTTTGGTTCCAGGAACAGAATCTTTTCCATTTTTTCAGCATAAGATTTTCTAGTACTAGCCTTGCCTCCAGAATGACATCAAACACTTGTTTACTGAGGGATGGTAATGGAGAGATCAAATTAGCCAGGCTGCCACATTCAGGGTTTGAAGCTGAGGGTGCAGAATCTGGCCCTTCTGCTGGGACAGCAGGGTAGGGGTATGAGGCAGGTACCATGGTGCCAGCAGTGACAACTGCGCAAGAGGGGGTACCAATGTTGGCGTGACCAGTCTGGTGCAATCAGTATCGTCCTTGGTTTGTCCTGTTTGATCTTTAGTAGTACCTTGGAGAGGAGAGGCAGCGGAGGAAAGGCATAAACTGATAGATTTTTCCAGGTGAAGGACAGGGCATCTACTTTCCAAGCTTGTTTCTGGGGAGTCCTTGTGCAGAATTTGTCCAACTGGTAGTTCTGGGGGGAGGCAAACAGGTCTATCTCTGGGCTCCCCCATTTGTTTATCAACATGTTGAATGTCTTTGGTTCCAGTTTCCACTCATGTGGGTCCATGACATTTCTGCTTAGATCATCTGCCAGTGTATTTAGTTTTCCTGGCAGGAGATGTGCCTGTAGGTGCACTTGGTAGCTCAAGGCTGTGTTCCACAGAGCCATGGCTAGTCTGCAGAGAGGGTATGAGTGGGTTCCCCCCTGCTCGTTTATGTACCACATAACAGTGGTATTTGTCAGTCTTTACCATCAATTGTCCTGGAAGAATGTGGTCCTTGAAGGCTGTCAGAGCATTCTGTACAGCTAACATTTCTTTTTGATTGATATGCAGGTGCATTTGACTTGGGTTCCATTTGTCGTGAATGCACCTCCCTGCCAAGTGAGCCCCCCACTGTCTGATGCATCTGTTGTTAGGGTTTGTGCAGCAGGGGGTAGAGTGAATGGCAGTCCCTTGTTTTGGTGGCCGGCCTCTGCCCACCAAAGGAACTCTAATTGTAGGCAAGGTATGATAGGAATCATTGCTTCTAGATCCTGAAAATGTTGACACCATAGGCTTTTTAGATACCATTGTAGTTTCCTCATATGCAGTCCTGCATATGGAATTAGGAGAATGCAGGAGGCCATGAACCCCAAGGCTTGCAGTATTTGTCTTGCAGATAGCAGGGTCTTTGTGGCCATTAGTTTGAAGTAAGCTGTCAATTGAACTTGTTTCTCTGGCATGAGGAAAGCCATCTGGGAAATTGTGTTCAAGCTTGCTTCCAGGAATATAATTTGTTGGCAGGGTACCAGATGTGATTTCTTTTTTTTATGGTGTACCCCAGAGAAGTTAGCACTTTCTGTACAAATGCCAGATGATTCAATAGTATCTCCTAGCTTTCTGCCTGAATTAGACAATCATCCAGGTATGGGTATATTTGAAGATTTCTTTGCCTGCAAAATGGAAAGACTGAAGCTAGGCACTTTGTGAATACCCTGGGCACAGTAGATAAACCAAAAGGCAGTGCAGAGAGCTGATGATACATGAAGCCTGCTTTGAAGCGTAGGTATCTTCTGCAAGATTCCTTGATTGGGATGTGCAGGTAGGTTTCCTTTAAATCCAGTGTTGCCAACCAGGCATCCTTGCCTAGCATAGGAAGCAACTGGTGAAGAGTTAGCATCTTGAATTTTGGGATCACCAAAAAAGTGTTTAGGACAGAGAGATCCAGGACAGGATGCCAGGAGTTGTCTTTTCTGGGCACCAGAAAAAGTCTTGAGTAAAAACCTTGTCCCCTTTCCTCTTCTGGGACAGTCTGAATAGCCCTTATACTTAAGAGAGTGAGAACTTGCTTTTGAGCCTCTGCCCACTGATGTAGGGGTAGATCTGGCCAACCGTTTGGGGTTGGTAAAGTGTGGAAGTGGAATCTGTATCCTTGGGAAGCTATATTTAAAACCCATATGTCCTGGGTAACGAGTTCCCAGTTTTTTGCCTGCAGAGCAATCTTTCCCCCTAAAGGAGCAGTCAGTTGAGAAGGGCTTGGAAGTTTTAAAGTTAAGTCATTGAGACAGTTTTCCATAAGGGGGGGGTCTTACTACTCCCTGCTCCGGAAGTGGCAGCCCCCCCCACTGCTTAGTCCTGTGCATACCTTGGGACTGAAGCCTGAATGTTCTGCTGGTTCTGGGTTTGGACTGAGAAGGCCTGGAAGAGGCAGGAAAGGACCAATTCTTAGAGGGAAAGTGCCTACTAAATCTTGGAGGCTGTACTTGCAGGAAATCTTTAACAGTTTGCATAGATTTAGCTTTTTCCTCCATCTTTTTAAGTACTTCTTCTGCTTTGTTGCCAAACAGACGGTCCTAGTTTAAGAGAGTATCCAGCAATTTAGCTTTAACATGATCTGGCAAAGATTGCTCCTTAAGCCAAGCATGCCTTCTAAGTACAGACCTAGTAACAGCCACCCTGCAAGATGCCTCTAGTCAGTCAAGACCACATTGCAAAGTATGTTTTCCAACTTGTTCAGCAGGATGCTTTAATCCTGTAAATCCTTACTTTCAGCACAGTCAGGAATCAACATCATTTTCTGTTTAAGCAATCCAATAATATGCTGCTGATACTTTAACATACGAAACTGGCAATTTAAGGCCCTAATGGCCAAGGTTGCAGAAGTGTATACCTTCTTACCCCATCTATCCAGTGCCCTGGAATCACTATCAGAGGGGGTAGGATTTTTGGCAGTAGTAGCCTTAATGTACTTGGGTCCCTGTGAAATGGTCTCAGGATCCGTAGTAGGATTTTTAAAGAGGAACTTGTGAGAGTCAGGAACCCTGTAATATCTATCTGGTTTTCTGGGAGCAGGAGGTAAAGGAGTAAGGGGCCAAACTAGACTCTGAAAAGGCATCATCAACAATGTCCAGTACAGGGGGAATAGTTAAAGGCCTGTTTTGGGGCAGGATTAAGAAATCCCTAAGCCTCTTTTAGAATCAGAGTAATCCTGGCTTTCCCAGCAGAAATGCTCCCTAAGAGTATGCAAGGTTTCACCAGGAGAGAGAAATCCTCTGGAGGGGAAGCAGAGGGAATAGAGTCCTCTGCATCAGAATCCTCATCGGTAGATAAGGGTAAATCCTGGTCATTAGAGGAAACAGAAATTTCGGAATCCTGATCAGAAGAATCATAAGCAAATTCAGTCCTAGGTCTCTTAGAGGGGGAAGGCTAGCTTCCCCTGATTAAAGTAATAAGGTCTTCAGCCATTCTTATCATTTGTTTTTTAGGAACAGAGGCCTGACCATGCGGTCTGGATTTTGGTTTTCCAGGCATGGATCGAGCTTTAGGCCTTGAAAAGAAGATGGCATTGGTTTACTATGCAAGTCAGTAGGCCTGAATACACACTCAGAAGCCGGTGCCTGCACAGCGGCTCTGGACCCATCTAAGGTAGAGACATCTGCAGGTTCCACAGTTGAAGCATCTCGTGGCATACCGGACTCCGAATGGGTCTCAGTAGAGACCTGCGAATCTGAAGTAGCGGGTATCAGAGGGCTGCGAAAGCACCTCACTGAGTACCGGCGAACTGGCGACTAGCTTAAGAGAAACATAGTCAGCAGCTTTGGACCTAGGCAGCCTGTCTCTGTCTTTATCTTTGCGTTTTTTGGAATGTCGGTAGTCGGGTGGCTTACCAAAGCCATATCTGGAAAATTGAACCAAGTACCAAAATATTTAGAAGCGTAAATATATAGACGACGAATAGTCCATTGTTTAAATAAGGCACAAAACCGACAGAGAGGTACGTCGTGGTCAGGGCCTAGGCAAGGAATATAGTACGAATGAAAGTCTTTATGAGGTATTTGCTTTCCACAAGATATGCAATTATTGACTTTTACTGACATCGGTTTAGAGCAAGAAAAAGTTTCCCCAACGGGGTACTTAGCTTTAGTTGCAGACTTCGGTAGTGAAACTCGAAAACAAAAATTTCAGGAGTCGGCAGACCGGCACTTGTGAACTGCTTCTGCTTCGGGCACCGCACGGCAAGAAAGACTGATGTAATGGCGTCGGCTGCATGCTTTATACCCTGACTACTTGACGTCATGACAAATGAGACAGCAACTGACGCAGGACCCAAGACTTTAATAATCAGGCCGACTGAGGGCTACTGCAAGCAGATAACCCAAATGTGATGACTGCAACAGTGAAACACGAAGAACATCAGCATACCCAGACACTCCATCCCTTCCAGAATCCCCTGATCACCAGAAGGAGGGGGACAGAGGGTGGGAATATGATGAATAACGACAGTGGATAGCACAGATTCCAAATTCTGTGGTATCCAGTGATAGGTACATAACCCTTTATCTGATGCTATCCATGTCATTACTGACCATGGATGGGTCAGAATCCCCAGCTACCCAAATCCTGGGAGGTCTCAAGGAAGGAGATGCCGGAGCACAGAAGAACCAAACAAGGCGCTACCCCTAGATACCAAATTCAACTTGTAATGTGTTACAAAGATATGGGGGTTTGACCAAACTGCAGCTGCACAAATGTCATCCAAGTACGTCCTGGCCCAGAAAGTTGAAGATGTAGCCACTGATGTCGTAGAATGAGCTTTAAGAGGTCTGGGAAGATCCCTGTGATTGCTCTCATAACAATTCACTATACAAGACACTTTCCAACTAGAAATTTACACTTTAGAAATGCCTTGCCTCTCCTAGCTTGGGAGAAGGCCACAAAAAGCTGATCCGATTTCCGAAAATCCTCAGTCCTCTAAGTAGAAACAGAACTGTTTATGGACATCCAGGCAATGTAGCTGATACTCCCCTTTGTTGGAGAAGTTGGGAAAAAAGACGGGAGCTGGATATACTGATTTAGATTAGTTTCCAAAGCCACCTTTGGAATGAAGGAAGGATTGGTTCTATGGGAAACCCTATCCTTATGGAAAATCATGAAGAGAGGTTTTATACAAAGAGCCTATAACTCTGAAACCCTCTTGGAAGAGGTAATTGGCACCATGAACGCAGTCTTCCAAGATAGAAACTTAATGTCACATTTTGTAGCAGGTTCAAAAGGGGGTTGAGTGAGGGACTGTAGCACCAAGGTAAGATCCCAAGGAGGAGACGGGTCTTTGAAGGGAGCCCTAAGCAAGAACACCCCTTCGAGAAAGGCCTTACAGAGCCTAGAAGAAAACAAGAGACTATCATATAAAGGGAAGTTGTAGATAGATGCCAACTGCAACTTAATTATCGAGAAACTAGCCCCTTGCTGGAACAGAGAAGGGAGGAAGGACAAGATATCTGAAATTGGAGCCGAAAAGGGATCTATGTACTTCTGACGAGCCCAAATAGATAACCTCTTCCATTTGCTGGAATAAACCTTCTTATTGGAAGGTTTCTGAGAAGTCAATATAATATTCTTCAATAGGGAAGGTAACTTGGTCTGGCTGACGATCATTGGAACTGGAGGTACCAAGCTGTCAGCCTGAAGGATGATAGATCTGGAGGAGGAAGTCCCTATGGATGGGAAATGATATCCTGCACTGGATCTAATATCCAAGGTGGATATTTCAGATGAGACCAGAGGAGGGAGAACCACATCTGATGAGGCAAAAAGGGGTCAATGAGGATGAAGTGAGCCTTCAGGTGACGGGTTTTCTGTTGAACTTTGGGAATGAGGGGCATTGGGGGATAGGTATAAAGGAGACCCAGCGGACAATCCTGAATTAGAGCATCCCTGGGTGACTCCCCCAGTGGAGGGATAAAAGAAAGTATCTGCTAAATTTGTGATTAACTGGAGATGCTAACAGGTTGCAGCACTGAAACCCCCATAGATCGAAGAGCCAACTTGCCACTAACTGTTTTCAGGGACTACTCGTGGAGACTCAGAATAGACCTGCTGAGTTTGTCTGCTAGCACAGTGAAATCACAGGGATATGCGTTTCAAAAAGAAAGCAGAGGGAAAGATTGTGTCCCTCCTTGCTTGTTGACGTACCAGACTACCACCACGTTGTCTGTCTGAATCACCACCGTCCCCAGTGGGAGAAGGTCCTGGAAGGCTTGCAATGTGAATAGGACCAGTTTCATCTTGAGGACACTGATGTGCAATTTGGTCTCCAAGAAGGACCACGTGCCTTGTACCGTCCTTCCCTGGAAATGCCCCCCCCATCCCCACCCCAACAGGGAGACATCTGTGGTCACTGTGGCTTGGGGTTGCGTAAGGCAGAAGTGTCTCCCTAGCAGGAGATCCTCAGTACAGATCCACCAGCTCAAGTGCGGCTTGCACACCCAGGAAATACGAATCAGTGTGGACATGGGGTGAAGATGAGCCAATCACTGTACTGCCAGGGTCCACTGGAGAACTCGCATGTGATACCTGGCGAGGGGCACCAACTGAATAGCCACTACCATCAACCCAAGGACTTGAATGAGATTGGCAGTGGCACTGTCCAGATCCAGGAGGAGGAGAACCTGCTCCTGGATCATGACTACTCTGCGTGGGGAAAGGGCTGCAGTCTCTGACACCATGTCCAGAAGAACTCCTATGAACTCCAGCCTCTGGCACGGAAGAAGGTGAGACTTCAGAAGATTGACAGTAATCCCCAGATCTTGAAAAAGACTTACAGTGATGTCCGTGGTTAGTGATAGAAAATGCTTTGTGGAAACTGTAAGAAGCCAATCGTCCAGGTACGGGGAGACCTGAAATCCTCACAGACGGAGATGGGCTGCAACCAATGCCATACATTTGGTGAACACCTGGGGGGCTGAGGTGAGACTGAAGGGGCAGGGCTCTGAACTGGTAATGATTGGTCCCCAGCCAGAAGCGCAGAAATCTCCTGGAGTGCCTGTCTATTTTTATGTGATAGTACGCATCCCTGAGATCTATCGAGCACATCCAGTCATCCTTGCACAGAGGCAGAAGAATGGACTGAACAGTGACCATCAGGAACTTCGACTTCTTGACTGATAAGTTCAGTTTGCTGAAGTTCAGAATGGGACGCAGGTCCCCTGTCATCTTTGGCACTAAAAAGAAGCGAGACTAAGTACTGGATCTTTGTTATCCTGTTGGGACCTTTTGCATGTCTCTTTTTTGAAGGAGGTCTTGCATCTCTGAGAGAGCTAACTCCTTTTGGTGGGGTGGGACATCTGGAAGTGACTTCTGGAGTGGAGGGGGGGGGAAATCGATGGGTATAAAGTATCCCCTGGACACAAAGTTTAGCACCACTGGTCTGAGGTAATGGCAGCCCAGGCCATGTGGTGTAGGGAGATATGACGCCTGACTGCCTCCAGGGTAAGACAGTCGGGCAGAGCTTTAGAAGTGCTGTGGGGGCTTCTACAAGAAGCGTTCTCAGAAGCCCTGATTCTGTGGACCTCCTCTGCCCCCTGGGACAGCGTCTGCTATTGAATCCCCTTCCCAGGCCGGAAGAAGAGGATTCCTGCGGAGCGTCCTGGAAGAAAGACTGCGTCCTGTGAAAAGATAGTTTCTTACTACCCCTCTGAGTCTTAGAGAAGGGCCATCGGGGAGCAGAAAACTTGATACTGACCACTGACAAGGTCTTACCCTTCTGCTCACTGCAGGTCAATGTGTCCTTGACCAAGGGACCAAAGAGTGTAGATCTATCAAATAGGAAGTTAGTAAAGGATGCCTTAAAGTTATTTACAAACCCACAAAGGCGAACCCAGCCATGATGCCTAATAGCAATGCCTGTACCCACTGCTCAAGAGGTGGCCTCGACAGCATTTGAGATCAACCTCATCGAGGCATTAGCTAGGGAAGTGAGTGTGGATAGCTTCAGAGCAACCAACTTGAGGCTCTCCAGAGGAAACTGCTCTGAAAGGGAAGAGGAAAGTTCTGAAACCAAATCCCTTTGCAGCCATATAAAGTGTGCCATACAATTCATAGTCATCAGTCCAAATGAAGCTGAGGTCAATTGGCTTAGAATCCCTGTTAGGGGGATGAAGTGAAGAGCTCTGCTCAGCGAGCTCTTTCTTGGTGGCTGTGGCAATAGCATCTGCCGGAACACCCTTACTCCAGAACGCCTTGTCCTTGGGGGTCCTAAGGAACTTATCTGCCATCTTGGTGACTGATTCAACTGTGTCTGGCTCCTTCCACACCCTGCTGGCAATGAGCTGGACTAACTTGTCCACAGGGGGAGACTCCCAGGAAGTAGATGGGCTCACCTAAAACACCTTCAGGAGCGCGGACTCCTCGCAGGACGAGGTGGGGAAAAACCAACTGCGTCATTCTTTCAGTATCTCCAGAATATCACCAAATGACACCTCCTCAGATGATATCCTGGGGGACCCCCGTCCCCTTCCTCGAAGTCCACATCTTTCGTAAGAGACTCTCGAGGGGAGTCTGGTTGCTTCATCTTGCATGTCCTCTTCTGAGAGGGTGGGCTCAGGGGAGGACTCAGAGGAGGGGACCCCTATGGGGGTTACGTCCTTCTGAAGGCAATCTCAGGGGGGATGACCCTGGACCGATAATGTAGGCTCACCACCCAAGACGGAACCAGGTCGGTTAGGATCCATAGCCAAGGAAGAGGCTGCCGACTGACCAGAATTCGTCCTCTCTATCTCTGGGAAGGCAGACGGACTGGATGAAGCTCCATCTTCCTCCCCACTGGCCAAGACTGAATAGGGTGGCAGGGAGGACCCTGGCACAGTGCGGACATCTCTGGATGATATCAGCCCCGAGCTATCCAAGGCAGAGGCCCGCAAGAGAAGTGGAAAGTCCAAAAACTCTGAGCCGGATCCCGCCCCCCGATGGCCCACGGGGATATCTCAGGCCCGAGGCAAGGCCAATGCAGTGGGCAAGTGGGTTGAGCCATCCAGGGAACCAGAAAGTGTGGGACTGGGGGCACCACCCATCACCAATGGCCCCTCCTTAGACATGCTCTGACCTCGGGACCCCAAATTTCCAGGAGTCGGGCAGGAGGAGAGGAAATCAGATGTGGGCAAAACACCCCTTGGCAAACAGCTAGGGGATGGAAGCAGACCCAGTTCCATTTGGGCTTTGAGGAAGCTCATCATCATCTGATCCATATCCTATGGGAGCAAACTCCTGGTGGATCAAGAGGAAAATGAAGAGTGGCCAGAGTGCCTGCGGTCCCAGGGTGAGGACCTGCTAGACCTCCTCCGATCAGAGATCTTGGAAGTGGCTGGTGAATCAATAATAATGATAGGCTACAAAGGAACTGATGGACTAGATGGCCTGGATGGATCCCATGTGAACTCACTTTCCTGCCAACAGATCGGATGAGGTTGTCAGAGAAGAGGTGGATCTCGAACCTGGCAGATCCGAAGACCACCCGAACATCAGATAAGTCGGATCTAGCAGGGGTAGCCAAGGCTTTCGGCACCGATGACCCTGGATCCAATGCCCCCAAGGCTGGACTCAGACCCGGAGTACATGGATCAGAGAACCTGAGATATTTTGCAGGGGTCTCCAGCAAGGAAGAGAGCTTCCTCTTGGGATCCGGAGTGGATTTAGAGGGAAAGTTCGAAATCAGAGAACCCCCTTTGGCCAGACCTTTCAATAGAAGTTTGTTCCTATGGTCTAGGAGAGCTCTGGGATTCAACCCTGCACAGATGTCACAATTGGTCTCTAAATGGGGCTCTTCTAGACATTAGGTAGACTCCTCATGCGTGTCGGCAGGGGCAAGCTTCCAACCACATGAGGAGCAGCGTCTGAACCCAGAAGGATTCTTGGCCATCCCTAAAAATAAAAAAAAAACCAACAAAGTACATATACACACACTCACACACTCACACTCACACAAAGCACTCTCACAACAAAAGCAAGAGAAGGGAAAGAAAGGGAAAAAGGGCGGGAAAAACCCTATTACCAGCAACAAACTAACGGGGGGGGGGGCTACTAACTATCCTAACTACTAGCACTAAAAATGTTTAAATAAAGAGAAGGGGAGAAAATAGTACACGAATAACTGGAAAAAACACTTACCTTCACCAAAACAACTTGAGCTGCTAGGAATGTGTCTGTTCACGATTGCGGCAAACTAGAGCTGAGGATTTTGGGTAATGGGAAGTAAGGAGAGGGGAGGAACTTGAGGTGTCGCACACTTTGCTGGCACAGGTCCGAGGTCAGATCCTAGACCCATCCGTGATCAATAATGACACAGATAGCTTCAAACCACTGATTTACTCTTGGTTGCTAAGCTCAGGGGGTAATTGCCAATATTGATTGGCTAAATCATAAATTCATTTAAACTTGTGAGACACATTTCAAAGCTGATTTGAAGGCTTTGGAGAATATCAATGGCAGCAGGAATCAGTCCCTTAGTCTTTTTTTCTGAATTCTTTTTTTTTTTTTTCTCTTAAGTTATTTGTTAAACATGTATGCTCACTTAGCACAAATGCCCGTTTTTCATGTAAGGATTCCCTGACCTGAAAAACTGAAGTCAAAGTTTTTGAAAATACATCCAGGCAAACGTCTCAATGTCTTTGTTCAATAATTCTGGATAAAGCCCAAAATAACAGAGGAGTGGGGTAAAATTAGGGACAATTTTTAAATATCACCAAAGTCACTTAAAATGTTAAAAGAACAAAAGGGTTTTATCAATATGTATTTTCTGATCAACAAAAAGTATGAAACTTACTGACTGCAATCCACAGCGATTTACCAGAAAATCAAACATTATTATGAGAGAGAGGGCAAACATCAGGAACATTCTATGAAATCAAGGACAGTTGAGAGGCATGTTTTCAGGCCTACATTGTTGTTGACACCACCGAGTAGCCACAAACCATGCAAAACAGGAAAGCTTCTGCCTGCCTACACATTAAAGACTCATTTAGTACTCCACTACCTGTCAAAATTTCTGGAGAGGTTTGATAGCTGGGCAACTCCAAGAATTGTTACCAATCATGGTATCTCACAATAGTATGTCCTCCCTCGGGCTCTTGGCCTACACCAGACTCTGCAGTATAAATGAGTTGTTCAGTGGTGCCATTCTTATGCACATAACTACAGTACTTGACATGGTCCTTCATGATTTAAGTTTCCAACTACTTGCCAGAACAGGATTAACTTCAGTTACTGTAGCAGGTTTCACAGCTACCTCTCTAACTTCACCCTTACAGCAGGGATTATTTATTACATTTTTAACCAAGGGAACACCGCTGATGAATTGTGATCAATTTGAATCTCAGCCTGAGGTCAGTGATAGGACCACTCCTACAGAGTACATAAGACAACAAAAACATGAAGAGACAGTGAATAAAATACAAACAATATACAATGCTAAGAATACAGAAGTAAATAAACCAGTAAAGTGAGAGGACAGATTTATACTGTTATCAATGCACTTTTTGCTTCAAAGCTTGCTTTACATTTAGAAAGACAGAACAATCTATACAAGCCTGGTATATAGCAATGGAAACTTATAAGGCAGTTAGGGTAAATAGGGCACCCCCCCCCCCCATTGAAATGTCAGCACTCATGAAGCAGAGTGCCAACATGTTGCAAAAAAAAAAAAAAAAGACTGAAAATCCTAGAGAAGTGTGAATCTCGAAAATCACTCATCTCTTTTAAACTTCTTTTTTTGCAGGGGGCAAGTCCCCCTGTACCTCTTGATGTAGGTGGAGCCCCCATACCACCAAATGTGTATACCAACTCTGAAATAATCACACCTCTGAGAAGAGGGAACATTCTGGGAAATGGCCATCTCAGACTTGGTATATTTAAGTCCGTTTTTCGGCTATTCAGTCAATGTGTTTCAGGACTCACTCTGGCTTGTCCTGACGTTTCATATATTTACCAGAAAGGAGAGATATCAGCAGATTTTGGTTGTGTGGACTATTGGCCTGCTAGAACATTTAGCTTGACTAAGCAGGTGAGATTTTAGCAGTCCATGGAACATGGGATAAGATGAAGTGCATTTAAGTTCGGGTGGGAAGGCCTATCACAGTTTAGGAACATGAACTGAGAATGCATGGTCAGGGGCACGAAGTTTGTAAAGTGGGATTTGTGTTAAAGGACCAGTATGATTCAAGTTTCTGAGGTTATATGTGGGGCTTGTCTTATAAGTTTAGAGGTTAAATGAAGGAAGAGTTTGTTCATGTAGGGGTTTGGAGAGTTGTGAGCCTATAGTAGGTATGCTCTTTGCTTAATTGGGTGCCAGGTATTCATGTCTTGAGGAATGAGTAATAAATCTACAAGTTTTGTTTTCTAGTGTTTGAATGATAATGGAGTTTTGGCAGATGCTGCTGAAACAAGATGGAGGCAGAATTCGAACTGAGGAAGCATTAAGGTTGTGTTATCCAGTCCTGTTCTCACCAACTGCCACAATCCCCTACACAGATTTCTTCTACAACCATCACAATCCTTCTCAATCAGCTTATGGAGAATCTGGTTACAGAAATTATGCATGCTAATGACCTCATTGTGTTTATACTGTCTTTTCCCAAGGAGTGATAAGACTATAAAACAACTCTTAGTACATGTTTGGAATCTGCAGGATTTGAACTAACCTCAACAAAACCAAGACCAAACCTTGCCTGTGATATAAATAGGACCTGCTGGACAGATAGGTATGTATCCCAGACACTACCCCGTATATGAAACAGGCACCTCATCCATGTGAAGCAGAGTTCCTCCCTAATCCAATTCAAATGCATCTTGGACAACTGGATGGGAAACTGGAAATTCATCCCTGGTTTGGCACCTGTGTCTCTGATGCAAACAGGTAACCTGTAAATGGTTCCTTTCCCAGGCCCATGCTTACACTTATCAAGGGTATCAGAACTTGTTAGACATTTGGGATGCATGGTTAGGCTTAAAAAGGCCCTTGTGGTCATTAGCTTAGTAAACACCTATGACTCTATGAACCATGGTGTTTGGATTCCATGTAATGTAAGAAAAGGAAATGCAAGCTGAAGTACATGCAGCCGCTATGGCTAAACACTTGTAGCACAAGTTTTTTTTTTTTTTTTTTTTTATTAATATGTCTAGACCCTTTGCATACACTCCAAAACTATACCTATTTCAATCTAGTTAATAATAAAATGAACGTAGTTTAAGTTATGCCTGAAGAGCAGGATATTTCTCAGCAACAAACCTAGAATGATAATCTGCCATGAGAGGATCCTCACTGTTAAAACTTTAACAGTGCTAAATTAAGTATGTATTATTCCTTTTCTACTCTCACTCCATGGCTAAGACTGCCATCTTTCAGAAACTCCTACATAAAGTGTCAAATTTTATACTGCTATCTTCCCAACACAGCATCACTGCATAAAGGGATTATCAAAAAGCTCCCTATTAAGAAGCAGTCATCTTGTCACTAACATGCAAATATTTGCATTACTGTGCTTTGACTCCTGCTCCCTACTGGTATATTAGCTTGAACAACCTATCTGTGATGGGAAAGGCATCTTGTTACATGATCATGCCTGTAACAGCAGCTTGTCTTGAATGTTCAGTATCTTGTTACTGCTTCCTGGCTAGCCTTTGTGGTAGGTTTTGACATAACGTTGAACTCAATTATTTATTTTTCCTGAAGCACAGACGTCAGACCATACTCACAGCAAGATGTTCTCCGGTTCGATTCTCAACTGGACAGCCTTCTGCACGGAGTCTGCATGTCCTCCCTGCAGTCGAGTGAGTTTTAAAGACATGCAGGTAAGTGCACATGTGTGTGTGTGTGTGTGTGTGTGTGTGTGTGTGTGTGTGTGCGTGCGTGCGTGCGTGCGTGTGTGTGTGTGTGCGTGCGTGCGTGTGTGTGTGTGTGTGTGTTGCCTTCTGAAAACACCAGTGATAATCTGTGGACTGGTGATCTGCTGTGTAGTCCCCTAACCGAGGAAAGCTGAAAGACACTGCTAGACCTCAAACTATAACAATTTGTCTTGGCCTTAATAGCAGAACTACATGTTTACCCTTCATAACAGCACTCACTGCTTTGTTTTACAAATCTAATGTTTACTGTCTACATGTATTATTTAGGGTGCAGAAGACATTTAGTCATTCAAATATAAATACTCAAGATGCAGGCACTATATATTTACAATTACAGAATCAGGTTTCAAAAGTAGCAAGTAAAAGATATGGAAAAAAACACAATCTGTATGCTTCTGTTTAAGGTGCACTGAAATTGTAGTCACTTAAACTGACATCAACACACTGACAAGCTCCCCTTACCTGCACACTATGATAATACTGGACTTATCTTTCACTCCACCTTTCTAAAACAGAAAGTCAAATACTACCATGGCTCTAGGTCTTTATCTCACCTACTTCCATGGCTCTAGGGCCCCATCTCATCTACTACCATGGCTCTGGGCCCTCATCTCACATACTACCATGACTCTAGGCCACAGCCTCACCTACTATCATGGCTCTAGGTCCCCGTTTCCTTATTCCTATAACTGTTGCCACATCTCTTTTTTTCACAAAAGCATGGTGACTTCTTATTTTATAGCTTTCAGTTTTCAGTGTCATCAAAGGCATATCTTTTACTGTTGCCATCCCTCCCACTACTCCTGTTCACATTAGAACTACACTGTCTGCTGATCAGTGGAACATTTCACTAACTGTAAAAGTACTTTGGCTCTTATTTGGGACTTGATCACACACATGGGCCAAAAGCACCACATAACAATGCACCAAGAAAGTATTCTATTACGATAAAAACTGTGTATACAAAAACTCTGCAGAGAGGAAAAAACTAAAATTCATATATTCTTAAACAACAAAAAGTAACCCCTCTCCCCCAAATTAATGTGTAACATGAATGTGTTTTCCTGAAGATTTATTCTATTCTGGGGTCCAGGGAAAGCCATGGCTGTTCCTGCATTCAATGGATATAAGGCAGAGTACCCCTTCACTCCTGGATGATGGGACACCAGTCCATCACAAGATGTGAGCATGTCTGGAAATGCACACACACACAGGCAATTTATAGACTTGTTAATTCAAGTATCAGCATACTGGGGATGCAAGAGAAATGTGGTGATCCCAGTGAAAACACACACAGGCACGGTATGCAAGAGGTATATCGACTGGGAACCAAACCAGAGCATCACATATTGTGAGGTAGTAACACTACTGCATTGTCCATGTAGTACCTCGAAAACACAAAGTGACCAGCACACTTACTTCTGGAAGAAGAGAAAGTAAAAGACAAAAAAAAAATAGTATGTTAAAATATATTATAGATGCTCATATTAAAAAATGTCCTTTAAAGTATTACTGCAAGAAAACTAAAACATGACTACATGCCACAAAAACATTTACATACTACTTGTAAAGCCCAAAATCTGCATCCAAGTAAGCCTGAAAAACTACAAACTAGTTGACAAACCCTATGATGTAACCTGTTAACAGAACTTAGAGGTGATATTATGCTGTCAGTGGTACAACAGGTAATACACTTGCCTTTGCTATAGAAAGCTGTGAGTTCCATTCCCTCATCAGGTAGATGGATTGCTGACACTGTAGTGTGGCAAAAAAGTATGTGGGGGAGGGGGCGCTGCACTCCTGAGCATGCCATCATTTGGATGAGATGTTAAACTGAGGTCCCATCTGCTTGAGTCGGTGGTAGCTCATGTGGATGGAAAGGATCCCAAGGCTCTTACTGAAAAGAGTAGAAGTTTTAATTATTTATTTTTATTTATTTGCAGTTTGTTAACCAGGAAAGTCCATTGGGCCAATATGAGCCCGTTTTCAATGGAGGCCCGGGGAGAAAAGCTCCACATACAATTATTACAAAGCTAATATCAACAAAGTTAATAAGTACAATACAATTTTCAAAAACCGGTGAAACACAGTAATATAGAAGACAGAATAACAACATCTGAGAAAGGGGTTGTAACAAAGCATTGAATGAAAATAAAACAGAAGTATTTTAGAGTACATACGTATAATTTGGAGTGCAGGCATTTATGTACTCAACCTGTCATGAGGTGAGAGGGAGGAAGAAATAGAGGAGGAGAGTAGAACAGCAAAAGGTGAATAGGTTGAGTTATGAGAACGGAAAAAAGGGAGAGGGAGTGGGAATGAAATGAAGGGAGTCACTAGGAAAAAAAGGATGGGGGAGCAGAAATGAAATAGAGAGAGTCAGGTGGGGTGAGAGCATGAGCATTCCCAGTGAGAAGAAACATGGGAATGGAGCATCGTCCTGAAGGCGGAGTGGTTTTGGGTGATTAGAATGTGGGGGGAAGTGAATTCCATAGACGAGTGAAGGAGAAACACAGAAGAAATTGCCCTGGTGCGCTTAAGGGTTTGTACACTTTGAGGAGGTTCTGGTTACTGGTCCTGAGGAGTCTGTCAGGATGATGCAAGGTGACTATGGAGGAGAGGGAAGGGCAGTTAGAGGGTATGAAAATTAGTTTGTGAGCAGTTAGCAGTTGAATGTAAAAGAGATAGTGGGGGAGTTCCAGACAGCTCAAGGAGTGGAGTGCATCACAGTGGTGGGAGGAGGATTCGGTCCCAGTAGCAAACTTAGAGATCTTATTGTAGCAGGATAACAGTTTGACTTTAGGGAGGATTGAAGGTTGGTGAGGAGAGGGGTTCCATACAAGACAGAGGGGATGAGGTAGGAAATAGAGAGTAGATGTTTGGATGAGGGAGTGAGATAACGGCTGTGACAATACAGCATTCTGAGATTTTGGTGTGTTTTCTTAATACTAGTTTGTATATGACTGTAAAACTTTAAATGTTCATCAATGATAACACCTAGAAGTTTTGTATGGTAGACTGTTTCAATGGGAATCATATTCTGACCAACTATGGAGAAGGAATTTTTATCGATAGAGGTGTTTTTAGATGGGGTAAAGATCATGATTTTGGTTTTGGATGCATTGAGAGCAAGGTGATCTTGTGTTAGTTGCATAAATTTGGGGAGAGATTAAGCATAACAAATTATGGTGGAATTGTCCACATATTGGACAAGTTTGGTATTAGGAATGCAGTGATGAAAATTATTAATGAAGATGTTAAAACATAAGGGACCCAGTACAGAGCCTTGTGGAACTCCTGTTGGAGTACGAAGGAAGGAAGAGGTACTATTGTTCCACTTGACAGCTTGTTGTCTATTAGAAAGGTAACTGGAAAACCAGTTAATAGAGGAGGGGAAGAGATTGAGAAGAGACAGTCTGAACAAGAGGAGGTTGTGGGAAATGGTATCGAAGGCCTTTGATAAGTCTAGAAGAAGGGTAGATACAATGTTGCCAGTGTCTCGGGCATGGTTGATGATGTCAAGGAAGGAGAGAAAGGCAGTGGTAGTACTATGTCCAGGTGTACATCCATGTTGAGTTGGAGAAAAAAGTTGATTGTCTAGGAGGCAGGGAAGGAGTTGCAAGTGTATGCATTTTTCAAGGACTTCTGAGATGGGGACAGGATAGCTATAGGATGGAAGTTGGAAATTTCAGTATTTTTGCCTCCTTTGTGGAGAGCAATGATGAACGCTTTCTTCCAGAGGAGGGGTACAGAGGATTCTTGGAGTGAAAGGTTGATAAAAATGGGGATGAGAAGGGCTATGCCATCGGCAGCTAGCTTGAGAAAGTTAGATGGAAGGTTGTCTGGGGCACGAGAGCATGGTTTTAGTTTTAGTAAAAGTTTTTTTATGGTGTGTAGAGAGACGGGTTGTACGGTAAAGGGGGGAGATGAGTAGTGTTGATGTCAGTGGGACTAGAGGTGAGGGTGTGGGATGAGGGTGGAGTAGAAGTGTTACTGGAGAATGATGTGGTGAGCTTGGCTCTTAAATCAATAAAGAAAGAGTTGAATTGGATAGCCAAGATATGATCTAGAGAGTTAGGTTCACGGCGGGGATTTTCTTTTTTGCCAGGAGAGAGGAAAGCAGATATACTGCTCCAAAGTTTTTTTGGGTTGGATCTATGATTGGTTTGAAGCTTGGAGTAGTAGGACTTTTGGTCTAAAGCAATTTGTTTTTTCACTTTATTACGAAGTTGCTTACACTCAGTAAGGGTGCTAGGTGTTTAAGATTTATGGTAATGCTTCCAAGATTTATCTCGAGGATACATGAGTGTAATAGTTGCATTATTTAGCCATGGGATGGATTTGGTTTTGATTCTTTTAGTTCTGGGGGGAGCAAAGCTATCTAGTAGGTTATCGAATGTATTACTGAAGCATGTAACAGAGTCGTCAAGAGGGAGGGTTTTTACAGGGTTCCAGTTCATATGTTTTAATACGTCAGAGAAAGTAGAGGGTTGAGGTTTTTTAGGGTATGAGTTGTGATGTAGTTGCGGTGAAGATACAGGGAGGATGGTGAACAAAGGCAGGGAGATGATCGCTGAGGGAGTTGGGTAGGGTGCTGTTGTCAGAAATGGAGTTGGGGCGAGAAAGTAATATCCAGTACAGAATACTACCAGAGTTGTTATCTTTAATAAATCTGGTAGGAGAGGTAATTGTTTGGGTGTAGTTGTACAGGTTTATATTCTGAGGTGATTTAGGTGATTGAATAGAAGTCCAGTTTATATTTACATCACCTAGGAGTATAGTTTCATTGCTTATATTAGATGAGAACCAAGAAAGGACATCTTCAAGAATGGGGATGTTATTTTCTGGTGGAATATAAAGGGCAGCTATACATATGTTTTTATGGTCATTAATTTTTAGGAGGGCCAGGGTTAGTTCAGCTGTTGCGAATTGGGGTATAGGTTTGGTAAAGGGTGTCAATGTTATGGAGGAGAAAAGTAGGGCTACTCCACCACCCTTCTATAGAGTTCTGTCATTTCTTATGATTTTGTAGCTGGGAGGGGTAATTTTTGAATCTTTTGTGTGGGGTTTGAGCCATGTTTCGGTGATAGAGAGAATGTCAGGGTGGTGATGGGATAGCCAGGCATGAAGGGTAAGAAAATTATTGCATAAAGTTCGGATGTTAATGGTAGCAAAAAGGAGAGATTTATGGTGAGAGGGTGAGATAGACAAGTTAGGGTCAGAAGCCTGGTTGTCTGAGGGTCCGGGATTAGGATGTATGTCACCAGAGAGGAGGATAGAGATTAGTTGGAGTAGGAAGGAGGCAAGATCTTTAGATCCATAGGAGTTGAAGTTGAGAGTATGGTACCTGGAGAGCTATGGAATGTGAGGGATTGGGACTGTATTACAGATATCAGGAAGAATATTTCTAGTAAAGAGGAGAGAGTCATTACAGTAACAGAGGTAAGGAGAGATATAAGTTGAGAGGTGAGATTCTTTTAAGTTCCACAATGTCTTAGCCAAACTTCCCTAATAGTGCAAATACCACCTCAGATCTCCCTGGGAATAACCCACTCAATAAAGTATAAAGAAAAATTAAATAAATGAATAAATAAAACAAATGCTACTGGCACAGACTAGACTGCAAAACTGAGTACCTGTGCAATGGGTTAACAGCACATGTCCAGCTGGCAAGGTGAACGCACAAGGTAAACTGCCCTGGTAGAAGGTCTTGGGAGACGTTCTAGCTATAGCCTTACGTTACATTCAAGTCCAAATACAGCTTAAAGCAAAGCAATCATAAAAGAAAACAGTTATGTAATAATAATAATATTAATAAATTGACCAGGAAAAAAGTATGTGAAGCCCACAGCTGCATATCTGTTGCACAAAAAACACCAATACAATTAAAAATGTTGCCACTGTGTACTTGGAAAGAAGTATTCTGTTTAGGGGGTTATTATACAAATTACAGCTCTTTAAAATGCTAAAAAAAGTATCATCACAAATCCCAGCTCAAATGATAAGACTATTGCTGGCTGAAACAGGAGTCCAACATGGAAAGAGTGGCACATGAAAACTTAGCAGAGACATAAGAAATTAGAAGTGTAATATGAGACGCAGCAGGAGCTTGACATGATGAACTGCAAGGTTTTTAATTACTTCATTTCATAGCTAATTTCATAACTAAAGTCTCTGCTGGATTGCAATGTACAGCTGCTTATGGATAAATCAGACTCCATCACAACTTGCACCATCATTATACAGTATTACTGCTAAATGACTTCCCACACGTTTATTATGTACAGAATCAGGACTGATGCACTTTGTTGTAGGACTTCCTCAAAACTGCTTTTATTACTTGTGTAAGCCACCATCTTGAACTCCTACTGTGACCTGTGAATATCTGTTTTCAATTACAGACATCAATGATACACAAATAAGTAATATCAACAGCTTCTTAATGATGTGCCAGCCTTTCTGAAAAGGGAAGTCATTTGCAACTTTTCTCCTAAACTCAATTTCAATGCAGCTGTTTTCTTTGCTTTAGCTACTGGGCAGGCCTGGCAGCCTCTTACAACAAGAAATCTGGGCAAAGCAAAATATAATTGGGAGGGTGATGACAAAGGCCTAAAAATAGGGACAATTTTTAAAAATTTCTCTCATAAATGTCGAAAGTTTATTAAATAATATATTTTTTATTAGCATACATTTCCCAAAGAATATGAAGTTTGAAACTCAGATATCTGTCATTATTTAGTGACTTCAGTACAGAGTGATTTCCCTCAAAACCACAAATTTTATGAGGAACAGACAAAACACATGAAACAAAAATCTGGACATTCTGTGAAAATCTGGGTAGTTGAGAGGTATGTTACTGGGTTTCTATGCCTGTATCTAACGCCTCTCATATTTTTGCATTACTGCCATAATTGTAATGAGATCTCCTACTTCCAAATCAGGATACACAAAAAGAAAAAAAATACATTCCAGTCTCAAAAAAAGGTATTCAACTGTTCAAATAAAATGCAATACATAACACATCTAGAAACAGTATCCCCAAGGTCTGCACGAAACAAACTGATGTAAGTCACAGAGTGCATTGTAACTTTTTTACTGACACACCGCTTGATGCATTTAATAGAAAGCTGAAAGTTCAGTGGGTATGGATTATCCTGGTAACTACTTTACTTTCTGCATAAGATGACAAGTGATGGCCTTTAATAGGCTCCCCATGCTTCCTTTGTGTATGTACATTCCCACACTTCTGCAAAATACTTCATCTCTATAAATTATAAGGCTGTTTACCCTTTACCAGAGCCCAGTATATCCCTATGTAAAAATCTGCTTGAGTCAGCATACATTTGAGATTAAATGCACAGTGTAGTTACACAGCAACACTTACTTGTTGTCCCTTATTAATGCACTGGCTCTTCTGGATCAGACAGCAGTTGAAAAGTTGGCCGTTCACCACAGCCACTGACCAGTCACTATATATGGGTTTATAGGAGTTTATAGAATAACCAGTTTGTCGAACCTAGGAACACTGAAACTTAAAAATATCACAAAACCTAGCTACTACAATCCACATCATCAAAGGGAATACAGTCTTTCCTTCAATGATGTGGATTGTGATACTTTTGTCTTGCAACATTTTTAAGTTTCGATGTTCTCGTCTCAATGTTCTAGGGTTCGACAAAACGGTTACTCTACAAACTAATATATACCCATATACTGTCTTTGGCCAAAGCTGGTCATCAAAGACAAAAAAGCATTATTTGCCTCCAACCAATATAGCCCACAAAAAACCCTAAAACAGTTTTGGCCCACTATTAATAAAATCCTTTACACTGGTAACCCTCTTACCCCAACCTCTTCCCCCTAAACACACCCAAAGACACTGCTACCCTATTAAGCAATCACTTTATAGAGACAATTCAAAGACTAACTCAAAATAGTCCAACTGCCTCTACTCTGCCTATACCTCCCACTGCCTCTACTCTGCCTGTACCTCCCACTGCCTTTACTCTGCCTGTACCTCCCACTGCCTCTACTCTGCCTGTATCTCCCACTGCCTCTACTCTGCCTGTACCTCCCACTGCCTCTATTCTGCCTGTACCTCCAGGTTCATCCTCCACTAATTCATTCTCCTTACAACCTGCTCCTACTGCCTTCACTAAATTCCAACTAAATAAACTCAAACCCTGCTTTCCCTCAGTTGACAAATTACCTCCCCACTTCCTTAAAATCGCTGCAAATTCTTTTGCCTACCCAATCTTGTTTTATTACCAAAGCTCTAGTCCCTGATATATGGAAATCCTTTTATACCATCCCTCTTCATAAAGGAGGAAACTCAACTGACCCATCAAACTATCGTCCTTTCACTATACTTTCCCGCCTTTCCAAAATTCTTGAAAAATGTGTCCATACTGAGCTAAACACTTGCTTAATAACAATCCATTACCTCCCACCCAGCATGGCTTTAGACCCCACCACAGCACATCTACCGCTCTATTCACATTTACCCAAACTGTAGCAGAAGCTCGTGATAAGAACCTTCTAGTGTCCTGCTTATTCTTTAGCTCTGAAAAGCTTTCAACACTGTCTCTCACCCTAAACTAATAACTAAACGCTCAAAACCTCATCTCTCTACCCCCTCCATTAACTGGTTCTGTAGTTACTTAACTAATAGACAACAATATGTATGTTGGCAAACGGTCTCTTCCCCATTTCTGCCTGTCAACACTGGTGTTCCCCAGGGATACATTCTGGGTCCCCTCTTGTTTAACATTTTTACTAACAGATTATGCTCTGCTACTAACCTGTCTACACTTTTACAATATGCCAATGATGCCACATTTATTACCACCGCCCATAGCATCCCTGAACTCCTTGCTCTTACCCAAAATACTTTCACTTCCATCGAAACCTGGCTTACTGATAACCAACTAATACTTTATCCAAAAAAAAAAAAAAAAACTAAACTTCTACTTTTCCTCCCTAAAACAATGGCACATCTCAAATCTTGTCTTCATTACTTCTCTTGACAAAATCAACATCATACCTGAACCCCATACTAAACTAGTTGGTGTCACCATTGATGATGAACTAAAATTCAACATTCATATCAATCGGTGCATCAAAAAAAACTACCAAAAACTTGGTATATACTATACTGTAGTCAAACTGCTTTTACCTTCCACCAAACTCTCCCTTGCCCTATCTCTTCTTTTACTTTCTCTTCTATGCACTGCACCAGTCCTTACTAACCTTCAGTCATCTCTTATTATGAAATTAGAGCAAACAACAAATTAGACAGATTCGCCTCCAACCTCCCCTACAAATCCCACCACTGCCTCGCCCTTCAGCCTACACACTCTGTTCTCTATAACCCTACCTCCTGCCCCTCCATCTCTAACATTGTATCTCCTTATAACCCACAATGTCAGCTACATACATCTTTCAAGCATCTTCTGGACTTCTACAAACCATCAAAAACTATTGGAAAGTCCCTATACAAATAGTCTGTAGCACACTCTTGGAACTCCCTTCCTCTTAACATAAGAAGTATCCCTCATAAACACCAATTCAGACTTGAACTTATAAACTACCTGCAAAAGAGCTGGTCCTGTCCCTGTCTCACTCCAACCTGATAGTCTAACTACTTGCTACTCGTATCCTTTTTTCCCACTCTCATTAGCTATACTTTTTTTTCCTTTTCTAATTACATACTCTTATCTTACACTTACGCTTTTATTCTTGTAAATATTTTTGCATTGTAAATATTTTTGAATTCCCTTACTTTAGTGCATGTATGTGTATATATATATATATATGCTGCTACTAGAACACAACTGTATAACACTGTTGACCTTAATATTACTGTATATGTTCTTGCTAGTATAGCCATTTAATGTTTTACTTTTGTTATATTCTTCTGTAATTGTAACTGAAGCTTTTCTCCTCGGGTCTCCACTGAAAATGGGCCATTGGCTCAGCTGGACCAACCCAGTTAACAGACAACAACAAATAAATAAATACATTAAAAATAAATAAATAAATAAATGTATATACACACACGCACACATACATACATATATATATATATATATATATATATATATATAGAGAGAGAGAGATGCATGTGCGTGTGTGTGTGTGTGAATAAATAAATAAAAATCCTTCGGAATTTATACTGAATCATTAGAAAGGTTTCCTAAACCAATATCAGAATGATTTTATTTTTAAAAGCATGGAAAACAGTTACTCAGAAATGAAAGTGTAATTCTAAATACAATCTGCTCATTCACACAAGTCTGACTTAAGTCATAGAGGTAGGATTTGGAGAATGCCAAATAGCTCCTAATTACATGGTAGTAAATAGATAAGAATTTTTTTATGTTATTGTTACACTTTTTTGCTACAAAAAGTATGACAGTCATTACACTGCCTGCTTTCCAAATACTTTGAACAAAGCATTCATTAGATTTTAAAAGCAATTACAGTTTTTACTGTACTTTTGTTTACTTAATGTATAATAAAACTGCGTGTCTCTGTATTTGATAATACACTATTAACATTTACCTGTTAACTTCAGAGGGTTTTTGGACCTTGCCATTATATACCCTTGCATATGATAATTGCAAAATGAATGCAACTTTAAATATTTGTAAATTATTCATAAAATATCCAGACTGCACTTCTTTTAATGATGGCGTATATCTTACTATGATATCAAACCCACAAAAGTTTCATCTCAAGAATTTCAGATAGATTCCCCCCTAAATCTCTTTCAAATGTGCTATTTTCAGCTATAAAGTCTAAAGTGTATAGATTAAATAAAGGCGACTATTCCATTAATGCACCTAGAATAATGTTTAATGAGCTAGACATCTGTCACTCTGCTCAGTCCACCACCACCCTTATCATCACAGCCACCAACACCCGATCCGCAGCTCACTTACAATTAATACAAATGTATTATACAGCATGTAACTTTTCAAAAGTGTAATACCCGAGTTATATTACTGCTCAGTTTTTCAAAAGCTGGCCATAGTGAGATCATGTAAATTTAAATAAAATAATAATCATAGTCAGTTTCTCGCTTCATGTTTTTTTCTGTTGGCATGCATCCTATACAACAGGAGTGAAATACAAAAAAAAACAATTATCCACAGACTAAATACTCCCAAGCTACATTATAAGACATCTATATATGGCTCAAGCCATGACCAGTAAAGCAGCACAAAGCTAACAGCATAAAGAAATACAGACAGAGCAACAGTGACAGATAACTTACACTGGACAATGGCACCAACGATAAATTTGTTCATTTACAGCTGTTCCGCATATTCGGCCAGTTCTAACTCTATTGTAGTACACGGAGCACCGTGATCACATTCAAAAATGGCCAAATTAAAACCTGTTTCAACTCTGCTACAGTGTGAGACCCAACCTTAACAACATTTACAGTGGTGCTTAACAACTGTTAAGCACCCTCTATGTGCTGTTAAGATCAGGTCTGCAATAAAAGCAGACAGCACTGACCACTAAACAGTAGCAAAAATAAATACCTTTATTTCTACTCCAATTATCTACGTCTGTCTGCTAAGCTACACACATGGATTTTTAATTATACAGCTCCTATTTCACAGGGAATACATATGTACATTTACAACCTCCCCATTACTTTATTGGCTTTAAAGCCAGCACAACACATTGTTTTTTTTAAATACATATAACTTTTGACTAATTTGCAGTACATGGAGAAGATAAACCTCCATACACTAAAATAAATTCCGATCGCCTCTCTATTCATAACTTATTATGTGTTCTCAAAATGGATGCTAAGATTCAGCTTTGCTCTTGAGGAGAATTTCTTGGCATTCACGTCTCGAATACATAAGTTACGACTGGCGAGCCAATCATAATCCTCTATACTGTGCCTACATATCTCTGTGCCACTTCCCCCTGACAAAACATGCTACTAAATATTGATTCTACTACTATAAATTCTTCCTCTTTTCTCAGCTTTTCTTAATATATTTATTTCAGTTTGTTAATGTAAATAAGTCTAATTTGGCAAGTCCTGCCTGTAGTAGAGACTAGTTCTAAGCAAAACACAAGGATATAGATAGCAGACTGTTTTACGTTATCTCTTATAACTTAAGTTTTAATACTACACTCACTACAAAGTACAGTTGTGTACACTTACCATAAATGTAGATGTTCAAGTGTATTCACTGTTGCAGTCATCACACTTGGGTTATCCTGCCAGGGGTAGCCCTCAGTCGGCGTGATTACCAGAGGCTTAGTATTTCTGCGTCGGTTGTTGACGCTCCAAAACTGACGTCAGGTCATCAGTGGTATAAAATCAGGCAGCTGATGCCATTACATCAGTTTTCTTGCCCCAACTGTCAAGAGCCCCCAAATAGGGAGCTAGGTTATGGTGGAAGAACACCACCGGTAGAAAGTAAATACCAAAAATTCCCTGTAATGAGAGAGAGAGAGAGACAAGGGGGATGGTGGGTGGGAAACCAGGACTGCAACTGTGAATACACTCGAACATCTACATTTATGGTAAGTGTACACAACTGTACTATGTTCTTCGTGTTTAACTGTTGCAGTCATCACACTTGGGTTGATTCCCAAAGCTGAAGAAAAGGGTGGAGGCAGTCAAGAAGACTGGGGGCTGGCTAGGATGCCCTGTAAGACTGCGGTGGCAAAGCCTGCCCAGGATTTGGAGAAGATAGGCAGGTGGTAAATGCTTGGTGAAGGTATAGGTTCATAGGTAGGTACTAGGCTATCTGCCCTGGGGCCTATACAAGCCCAACCAAACAGGTACCCTGGCTTTTGCCACCCAAGAAAATTATTTTCCTGTGCTACTGTCGAGCAGTGCCACAGAGGTGATCCCCGGGGTGAATTTCCTATTTCCCATCCAATCATCAAGATTTTTCTTGAAGAGTGCTAATGAGGAGCTTTGTTTGATATAGATAGGTAGTTTATTCCAGAGTATAGGAAGTCTCTGGGACAGGAATCTATCCCTCTGGCATGTTCTGTTTATTGTGGTGACAAGGTTTAGGTCCCTAGAGCATGTAGCTCAGAGGGATTGGGACTTCTTTAAGTGGAGCATGTCCAACAGCTCTGGGTTTGACATAGCTTTGTATGTTAGGCAAAGATCACCTCTGAGTAGGTGATATGCGACGGAGTAAAGCTGGAGGTTTTTGAGAAGGTCTGCATAGGGCATCTGTTTGAGGCCGGTAATCCTTTTTGTGAGGTACTTCTGCAGCCTTTCCAGTTGTTGTAGATGTCTTGTGAGGTACATACCAAAATGGGCGTTGTACTCTATAATGGGTCTAATGAGTGATGAGTAGAGGGGAACAATGACCTCTTTTTTTTCTGGATGAGAAACCTTTTGTGAAGAGGTGTGCCACGTAGAAGGATTTCCTGACTACTGTGGCAATGTGATTATCAAAGGAGAGACTACTGTCCACCTGTGTCCCAAGGTCTCATCACACTTTTGGTGTTAAGTATACTACCGCCTATGTTGTAGTTCATGGGTACAGAGTTTTTACCAAAGGGGATGCAATGCACTTTTTGGCATTGAGCTTGAGGCCATGCCTTTGACACCAGGCATCTGTCTCAGTGAGGCCCTTTTGTAGGATGTCCACATCGTTGGGATTTTCGACTATGGATCCTAGTTTGCAGTCATCTGCGAACTTCGTTAGCCAAAGACCTTTTGTGTTAGCCTGTACTTCAGAGAAGTAGATACCAAACAGGAGAGGACCCAGGATTGAACCCTGTGGTACTCCACTTGTCACTGGTCTGAAGTCGGATTTGGAGTCTGCTACTTTCACAGTGTGGGTTCTGTCAGTGAGCCAGTTGGCAACCCATCTTGTGACATGGGGATTTATACCTAGTTTAGTGAGTTTATCTATAATTGCAGAGTGGGGGATGGTGTTGAAAGCCTTGGCAAGATCTAGACAGGCTGTGTGAACCACCTTACCCTCTTCTATGGCTTTGGTGACTGCTTCAAAAAAGTCTATCAGGTTTAGGAGACGTGATCTGCCTTTTACAAATCCGAACTGGGTGGGATCCAGAGTTTGGAGATTACCAATGTCTTTGTTTATATGTTCCATGATGATACGTTCCATGGCCTTGCAGACCAGGCTTGTCAGGCTAATGGGACGGTAGTTCCCAGGGTCTGTGGTGGCTCCTCCCTTGTGGAGTGGGATAACCGTTGCTGTGCACCATTCAGCAGGCACAAAGCCTGAGGTGAGGTTATGATTGAACATGGTACTTAGGTGGGGTGCCAGTTCGTTCTATAGTTAGTGTAGAACGCAGCCTGGGATGTTGTCTGGTCCCATGGATGCTGTGTTCTTGGCTTTGGAGAGTGTGGTTTTTACCTGTGCAGCTGTGATTACAGGAACTTTGCATTCTTCCGGTATAGAGATGGGCTCTTTAAGGGGTGAGAAGGGGGTAAAGTTAGCACTGAACCTATCTGCCAGGATGTTGGCAATATCAGTTGGGTCTGTATATTTAGTGCCATTGTGCTGTAACTCAGACCAGATCTGAGTGTTGCCATTGAGATTCTTGACATAGCTATAGAATGCTTTGTGGTTGTCTTTAGAATCAGTGGCAATTTTGTTTTCGTAACTAGCTTTGGAGGATTTTATCAGGGATCGCAGCTTCTTACTGAGGCTGACCAGGGAGCTCTTCCACTCGTGGGATTTTACTCTCTTTTGCAAGAGTTTCTTCCTTCTGTTGTACAGTTTGTTTACGGCGGGGGACCACCAGACTGGCTTCCTTTTTTTGGAGGATAGTGTCTTGGTTATGTATGGGATAGCACGATCCATGCCCTCATGTAAGTGCTTATAAAGTGCAATTGTGTAGGATTCAGTAGTCGTAACTGTATTGTCCATCTGCATGGGTGTCATGAAGTTCACCACTTCTGTCTTAAGAAGCATGAAGTTGGCTTTGGAGAAATTTTTTACCATGGTTTCCTTAATGGGGGTGGAGGCAGGATCTGGATATCTAGGGTAATTAGCTTATGGTCGGATCGGACCAATGAGGCATTGACTTCAGGTGTGGAACACCGGTCACTCATATTGGTAATGACTAGATCTAGGATATTTTTGCCCCTGGTGGGGGTGTGGATAAGTTGATCCAAGGCATTGGAGTTTATGAATTCCAGAAAGCGTTGAGCGAAGGAGTTGGTACACGAGTAGTTTTCCCAGTTAATGGTGGGGTAGTTGAAATCACTCATTATTAGGGTGTTTGGTTGAACCCTAATATTTTCCAGTACATCAAGAAAAGAGGAGTGGGAATCCTGGGGCATGGTGGGTGATCTGTAGCAAGCTACAATTTGGATTGCAGTTTTGCCCAGAGTTAGTTGCACTTGGATAACCTTGGCTGCATTATGCTGAGCAACTAGCCTGGAGGTGTGGATATCCTTAATTAATATGGACACACCTCCACCTTTGGTGTTCTGGTCCAGGTTACATGGCCAAAAAGTGTGGTATGAGTTATAGCCTGGTAGTGCAGGGGTACTCTCTGGAGCCTTGATCCAGGCCTCAGTCACTGCACAGATATTGATGTTCTCCATTTTAAGGAGTGCCTCGAGTGAGTGCATTTTGAGATTTAGACTTCTAGCATTGAGTACCATCACCCTCAGTTTTTGCTTGCCTATTCCTGTTACGGTGGTGAATTTGTCATTTGAACCTTGGCTAAAATAGGCACTATAGGGGCAGCAAGAACCTTAGGTAGTATCCGGAATTCCAGGCGTGACAGGTGCAGGCCATCTCTGGCAAAGCATCGTGGTCTGTCGACCATGTCATCCGAGGCAGACAGATACTGGATCTCTTTAGAATGGCACCAGAAGCTTAGCCAATTGTTGAAGTCAATCATTTTGTCCTTGCACTGCGGCATCATTCTGGGTGATGGCAGAATGCTACTCAGGGCTAGGGTCATACCTGCCTGGGCTACAAGATCGGAGAGCTCTTCCATGTCTCTTTTCATGTAGTCCAGCGAGGTACGTCTCAGGTTGGTCACACCAACATGGACAATGACAGAGTCATATTTGTACTTGTTGTGGAGTGACCTGAGTGCATGGGTTATGTGGCGGATCCTGGCACCCGACAGGCAGCTGACAGTAACCTTCTCCTTGTTTAGCCTGGTGAGTGGGACATCGGTGTGCCTGACTATAGAGTCGCCTATGAATAGTGTGTTGGGTACGTTGTTTTGTCTTATTGGCTGTGGTTGAGTGGCACACTGAGTCTGCGGGCTATGTGTCATTTGGGTTGTGTTGGGGGGTGGAGGTTGCTTGCATTTCTGCTTTGGAGGTCTCTGTTGCTTGAGCAGATTATTATTGAGAGCCTCCATGTTTCTATGTGTCGATTTTGGTGGTGTAGATTTAGTGAGACTATGTGATGAGTGTGGTGTGGTGCAAGTGTTTACCTTCTCCTCTTGACTGTCAAGTTCAGTCTTGATTGGAGAGAGCTTTACCTCCAGTTTGGCTAGATAAGTGCATCTCTCACAGGTTGTAGTGTTGGGTGATAGGAGGAGAGGGTTGTCTGTGTACATGAGGCAATTTCTACATTGCCCCTAGATGCCCAGATTCATCAGATAGATAGGAGAGAACACTGGGAGCTGACCCTTGGACATGCCTGAATAAAAAAACTATTTTCTTCTAGGTAAGTGAGGAAAGTGAGTACAAGAGCTGTTTTTCTCTAAGCAAATGAGGAAAGTAAGTACCAAAACTGTTTTCCTCTAGGTAATGAGGAAGGTTGAGTGTTGTAGTAATTAGTAGGTTATTTAGTGCTTACACGTTCTGAACAAGTGCTGATGATGAATAAGCAAATTCAAGTGCTAAAAGTAAGAATCTGTATCTGGACTAAACTAGTTACAGTAAAGGGGGGAAACAAGTGCAAATGGGGCTTTTAAATCAGAAAGTTGAGAGAGATGGAAAAACTGCTCAAACGGCCAATAACTACAATTTCTGGGCCAGAACCACTCCTTATGTGGTAGATAGGTTACCTAGTGCTTACCACTCCCACTGATAAGCTAGAAGACTTCCCTCCCAACACAGAAAGCTTGGGAGGGGCTCAGAAGCTTACATACAATCCTGGATACAGCAAATCTGAATCTGGACAACACTAGTTACAGGAAACTTATTTTTTTTTTTGTATATACAGAAACGTAGCTAAAACAGCAGTCAAAACAATTCAAATAGAGTGCAAGCTAGCACACTTGAGTATACTCAACAGTTTAAAAAAACAATGCAGAAGGAGTCTATTAGGTAGAATGAGGTAAAGAGATGGGACTGGGATGAGTGTCCTAGATCAAATCTACAGTGGGGGTCAAGAAAACTGGGTGGCTGGCTATGAACAGAAGTCCATGTTGCAGCCTCCAGGATGTTCCTGGTGGGGACCCCTCTGAGAAAAGCTGCAGAGGTATAGGTTGCCCTGGTGGAATGCATCCTGACCCGCTTTGGGGGTGGTTTCCTGTGCTGTTCGTAGCAGAAATGGATGCAGTGTGCTATCCATTTGGAGATTGTTTGCTTGGATATGGCCCTGCCCTCTGCCACTGCTGCAAAGCTGACTAGCAATTGGTCAGTTTTTCTAAAAGATTTAGTCCTAGCTGTCTGTGCACATCTAGAGAGTGCAGAATCCTTTTCCCCTTGTTTTGTGGGTTAGGGAAAAAGGTGGGAAAATGAACGGATTGGTTGAGAGCCACACTGGACACCACTTTAGGCATGAAGGGTGGCTTAGTCCTGAGGGAGACTCTTGTCAGCATGGAAAATGATGAAGGGCTCTACAGCCATGAGTGCTAGTAGCTCTGAAACTCTTCTAGCTGAAGTGATGGCCAAAATCAAGGCTGTTTTCCAAGAGAGGAATTTTAACTCTGCTGAAGCTGCAGGTTCAAAGGGGGGGGGGTGAGCTTTTCCAACACAAAGTTAAGGTCCCATGTTGGGGTAGGAGCTCTTCTGGGTGGCCTTAAGTTATTAGCCCCTCTTAGGAACTTTTTGATGAGAGGGTGTGAGAAGAGAGGTGGCTCTGTGCTGTAATGAGCAGAGATGGCAGAGACACACATTTTAACAGAAGAGAAGGATAGACCCCTGTGTAGTAGGTCTGCTAGGTAATCCAGGATGAGAGAGACGGAGGGCTGTTTCGGCTCCCTTAGCCTGGATCCAGGTGCAAAACCTTTTCCACTTGTCAGCATACGATTTTCTAGTGATGGGGCATCGTGGCTCATGTATAACATCTAGGACTTGTTTGCTTAGGCTGGCAGCTTGAGAGGTCAGAGATTAAGCCAGGCTGCCAGGTTGAGGGTCTGCAATTGGGGATGCATGAATTCTCCATTCGTCTGGGTCAGGAGTGTTGGGATCTGAGGTAGGTGGCATGGTGGCAGGGGTGACAGTCTGTGCAGCAGTGGGTACAAGTGCTGGTGTGGCCAATCTGGGGCAATCAGGATTGCCTTTGGTTTTTCCTAACTTATTTTGAACAGTACCCTTGAAATGAGAGGTAGAGGGGGAAATGCATAGACCAACAGGTTTACCCATTGGAATGATAGAGCATCCACTTTCCAGACCTTGCTGTGAGGTTCCCTGGTGCAGAATTTGTTGAGCTGATGATTGGAGTGGGATGCAAAGAAGTCCACCTTTGGGGTGTCCCATTTTTGGGTTACAAGGGTGAAGGTTCTGTGGTCTACTGCCACTCGTGTGGGTCTAGCCGGTTTCTGCTTAAGTTGTCTGCCAGAGAGTTTAGTGAGCCTGACAGGAATTGTGATAGCAGGTGTATTTGCATGGCTGAGGCTGTGCCAAAGGGTCATGGCAAGCCTGCAGAGAGGATAAGAGTGAGTCCCTCTCTGCTTGTTATACCACATCACTGTGATGTCTGTTTTGATCAGTAGAGGCCCCGGGGAGAGTAGGGGTCTGAAAGCTGTCAGGGCGTGCTGAACAGCTAGCATCTCTTTTTGGTTGATGTGCAAATGTATTTGATTTGGGCTCCAATGGCCCTGAATGCACCTGCCGTCCAGGCGTGCACCCCAGGCATAGTCTGATGCATCTGTGATGAGGGTCTGGGTGGCATGGGGTTGTGAGAAGGGAAGTCCCTTGTTGTGGTTGAATGTTGCTGCCCACCAAAGAAAATCTTTCCTTAGACAGGGTATCATTGGTATGACAGTTTCCAGATCTTGAGAGTGTTGACACCAAAGGCTTTTTTTTTAGGTACCACTGTAGTTTTCTCCTATGCAGTCTGGCATATGGAATGAGTAGAATGCAGGAGGCCATGAACCCTAGAGCTTGCAGGATTTTCCTTGTGGATAACTGGGTTCTGGTGGCTAGTCGAGAGAAGTAGCCTGTCAGGTAGGCTTGTTTTTCTGGAGTACGGAATGCCATCTGGAATGCTGTGTCCAGGCTTGCTCCCAGGAATAAATTTTTTTTGTGCGGGCATTAGTTTTGATTTCCTTTCATTGATAGTATACCCCAGGGAGGTCAGTAGGTCCTTTACAAAGGTCAGGTGCTGTAACAGCTTTTCCGGACTGTCTGCCTGAATCAGGCAATTGTCTAAGTAAGGGTGAATTTGAATACTTCTTTGTCTGCAAAAAGCAATGGCTGGAGTTAAGGATTTTGTGAAAACTCTGGGAGAAGTGGACAAGCAAAAGGGAAGCGCACAGAACTGAAAGTGCATAGATCCTGCCCTGAAACGTAGATATTTCCTGCAAGACTCCCTGATTGGGATGTGCAGGTAAGGTCTCTTTTAGGTCTAGGGTGGCTAACCAAGCATCCTTGGAAAGCACAAGAAGAAGCTGCTGGAGGGTGAGTATTTTGAATTTTGGTATCACCAGAAAGGTGTTTAGAATGGATAGATCGATAATTGGGTGCCAGGTGCCCTCTTTTCTGGGTATCAAGAAGAGTCTGGAATAGAAACCTTGGCCTATCTGGTTTGCAGGAATATGCTGTATTCCCCTCATGGATGGCAGGGAAAAGACTTGCTTTTTGGCCTCTGCCCACAGTTTTGGAGGAAGATATGGGAACCCTTTTGGGGTTGGCAGAGTGCAGAAATAAAATTTGTATCCCTGGGACACTACGATGGGGGACCCATTGGTCGTGGGTAATAGAGGCCCAGTTGTTTGCATGGAAGGAGAGTTTTCCTCCTAGTGGCACAAGCAGGTGGGCAGAGGTAAGGGGTGGAGGTGTAAAGTCAGTGTGAGTTCATACCATAAAGGGGTGGCTTAGCACTCCCTGTTTTTGAAGACGAGGAACTCCATTGCTTAGATCTCTGCATTCTCTGGGACTGCTGTCTGGGGGGTCTGCTTCTCCTGGGTCTGGGCTGAGCTGGCCTGGAGGGGGCTGGAAAGGACCAGTGCTTGGAGAGGCAATGCCTACTGAACCTCGGAGGCTGGACCTGTAAAAAGTCTGTCTGCATAGATTTAGCTTTTTCTTCCATCTTTTTTAAGACCTCTTCTGCCCTGGTGCCAAACAAATTGTCTTTGTTCAATGGTGCGTCCAATAATTTTGATTTGACATGGTCTGGCAGGGTCTGTTTCCTTAAGCCAAGCATGCCTTCTAAGGACAGAACCAGTGACTGCTGCCCTGCAAGATGCTTCTAGGGCATCAATGCCACATTGCAAGGTGTGCTTAGTAACTTGGCTTGCATAATGCAATTCTTTATTTTCTACACAAGCAGGAAAGGAAGATATTTTTTGTTTGAGGAGTTCCATGGCATGCTGCTAATATTTCAGCATGTGGAACCGACACTTTAGTGCTCTAATAGCAAGAGTTGCAGAGGTGTATACTTTTTTTACCCCATCTATCTAAAGCTCGGGAATCCTTGTCTGAGGAGGTGGGATTCTTAGCTGAGGTTGTTTAATTCCTTTAGGTTCTTGGGAGATGACCTCTGGGTCAGCAGTAGGATTTTTGAAATGGAATTTGTGAGCATCAGGGACTCTGTAGTACCTGTCAGGTTTCCTGTGAGCAGGAGGAAGGGTGTCAAGAGTCAAACTGGATTCCATAAAAACATCATCCACAACATCCAAGACAGGAGGAATGGCTAAACGTCTGTGCTGTGGTAAATCTAAGAATTCCTTGAGTCTCTTTTTTGACTGAGGATAGTCCTGACATTCCCAATGGAAATGCTCCCTTAAAGTATGTAGGGTTTCACCAAATGGAAAATCCTCGGGTGGAAAGGCAGAAGAAATGGATTCCTCTGCATCAGAATCCTCATAAGCAGAGAGGGGTTGCATGTCTTCATATTCAGAAGCATCAGAGTCATCAGACTCCTGTTCAAATAAAACTACTGGAGACAAGTCTATTTCTTTTGGAAGGGGTAGCCTGGCTTCCCCTAATAAGCATAAAAAGGTCTTCCACCATTTTAAGAATTTGAGATTGAGGCATGGAAGCAGGTGCCTGAGTTTGGGTCATCGTTTTTTTTTTGGGGCGTAGTTCGTGCCCTGGGCTTTAGAAACTCTGTTGTTTTAGAAAGAACTGAAGACTCAAAAGAAGTCGTCGGTTTGTGTTGAGCATTGGTAGTGCGAAGAACTTTCTCAGAAGCTGGGGCCTGCTCAGCAGCTCTGGACCAATCCAAGGTAGAGGCATCTGCAGGATCCTTAGTTAAAGAAGAGTCTTGCTTCATACTGGATTCCGAAAGGGTCTTGGTAGCGGCCTGCGAATCTACAGACGTGGGCATCAGGGGTTGCAAAAGCGCCTCACTGAGGACCAGAGAACTGACAACTAGCTTAATGGAAGCATCATCAGCAGTTTTGGACCTGTATGGTCTGTCTCTGTCTTTATCCTTAAGTTTTTTCAGAAGATCAGTATTCAGATGGCTTACCGAAGCCATATCGGAATTAGAGGACTGAGAGCGAAAACATCTAACTACAACAAGGGCCCGGTTCTGGCATTGAACAAAGCACAAAAGCGACAGCGAGGGACATCATGGTCTGGGCCTAAATAGGTGGCGCAGTAAGAATGGAAGTCTCGGTGTGGTATTTGCTTTCCACAGGCGAGACAATTGTTAACTTTTTCTGACGTTGGTTAGAGCAAGAAAAAAGGATCCCCAATGGGGTACTTAGCTTCAGAAGATTTCAACTTCAGTTCGGAAACAAAAACTCAAGTAGCAGCCGACCAGCACTCATGGGAACTGCTTCTGCTTCGGGCTCCTTGGCAAAAAAGACTGATGTGATGGCATCAGCTGCCTGATTTTATATCACTGACGACCTGACGTCAGTCCAGGAGGGACAGTAACCGATGCAGAAATACTAAGTCTCTGGTATTCGTGCTGACTGAGGGCTACCCCTGGCAGGATAACCCAAGTGTGATGACTGCAACAGTGAAACACAAAGAACATCAGTAGCTACTGGGGTTGGTGTGCTGATTGCAAGGATAACACAACAGAAAAATATGGTTACTTATATGTAAAGGCATATGTTTTTACTCAAAGAATTGGATTTTTTTTTCTTTTTGCACAAAATAATTATACTGTTGAAGCATTTAGAGTTTAGTTTTAGGTAACTTATTACTGCTTGCCTAAATCTGATAAAGGGAATGGAATTCCTTACCTGCAGTTAATAGGTTTATAGCTTACAGTTCTTAGTTAGTTACTAGGCATGCAGTCCATATGACCAGTAAGAAGCCTAACCCAAATTCCCAATTGCCCCAAAGCACTACTGGGTTAAGTGACTTGGTTAAGGTCGCACAATAGGTAAACAGAGGAGGAAAGATTCAAACCCTGCCCCTCTGGCACAGGAAGCAGTTCATTAACAAATTACAGCTTCAGTCCTCTGTGCTAACTGCCAGACATGCATGTGACTCTCATCAAAGACAAAAGCAGAATTGAAGGCAATGACACTAACACAAGTATAGGTGTGAAGCAAAAGAGATCATGACTGGTGGAAGTCATTGGACCCCATCCTGGTGTGCACCAGAACCTTAAGTTACTGAAACAATTACAGTATTCTTCTCTGCATTGTGAATCATAGCTGAATATAGTTGGGTTGATATTCCATGGGCAAACATCTCAGTTTGGTTAGGGTTAACAAATATCTTCTAATGGGAAACCCAAATGCAAATTTTGTAATTCTTTTACAAAGCTGTGTTCATCACCAAGACACCTTGTGAAAATTAAGTGAACACTATTTTGTAGAAAAGAAGAAAGGCTACATGATAGTTAGTGTTAGTTGGTTTTGGACTTCTGGGAAGTGACTTGGTGATTGATGCTGTAATATGGAACAAGCTCTTTCTTTATTCTGATTTTTATGAACTGAATAGACAGTTTTGGATAGTCTGAGTTTTGTGATGATACTCCATTGTTTACTTGTGCCTCTATCTTGATGTTTTTGTTTTAGATGCCATATTGCTCAGACCAGACTTCTGCAAAAGAAGGGATTTAATTCCATGTAGTACTTAAGCATTTAAGAGTCCACTGTTACTATGCCTGTTCAGAAATTAGCTAAACTCTGACTGCAGCTTCAAAGGACTTCTAATCAGCAAAACTGACAAATCATAGTGGTCATCTGTACACTACAACAACCTTTAGTGAGCATCTGGTTCCGCATTCAATTTACCAATACTGTGAACAAAGGGCCAAAATGAATAACTATGTAACCTTTGGCCACCATGGTTCTGGCCTTGGAGAGGACTGAATGCCATTACATTTCCTGTTATGGCCTTTGCAAATAATCTACAAGAATTGGTTAAGCCCTCTCCCACACTTACACATGAAGAACTGTCATCACAGCAGATGTGGGCAAATTTGTCAGCAAGTTTTGACAAGTTTACAAACAGAACAGATACATAGTTTCTATTGTCGCGTTGCTTCTGTATGGCATGGGTGAGTGACCTTCAGAAGGACAGTGGGGACACAGAGTTTGAACATGAGGTCTGTCTTGTAGAGTACAGAATATTGGTGTACCTTAGATGAGCAACAGACATGTGACTTAATTTTTCAGGGGTTTTAGTCCACAGGCTCAGAATATCACTTGCTTATATATTAACACCAACTAATTTTGTACACTGAATCAAGAATGCTTTCTTTCCAACGAACATGCAAAATCTATAAAAAATATCAAACATTACACAGAAGTGCAGAATGACATTTAAATACTTGAAAGCTCTCCTTTTCTAGGAGAGTGCACAGATTAGAACAGTCCATGGATAGCAGACGGTATGTAAGATATTCAAGCTACTTTATTCAGAATTATAATGGTTCTTTATGCAAATGTAATACATATACCCCCTTACGAAATTTTCCTACAGATATAAGATGCACTACCCTGACTAAGAAATGAACATTTAACAAACATCTGTTAGTGGTAAATCTGACTTTGTTTTTCTTAAAATATTGTGTGGTTTCTCATATACACACAACAGTGCATGCATGAAGTTATGTGAGCTTACTACCACCTCATATGCTAAAATAAAACTTTGCAAAATCTGGCATGTACAGCCCTGGAATAAGTACTATTCTTCCAACAATTTTCATGGTGTTTAGTTTGAGAGATGTTACAATATAAAGTGAAATGTCTAGGCTCATATGCCATCAGAAACAGATGAAACAGAATGGTTAAATTATTGTGCATTTTCATGGAAATGACCTCCAAAAGTTTCCAGTGAAAGATATTGGAAAGTGTTCAAAGTTCTTTTTTAATGTTTTTTTATGATAAAATACTCTTAATTTGACAATATATTGAATAGGGTCAATGTGGACAGAAGATATAGGTTAGTCCTTCGCTACCATCCTTGAGTGACAAAAACAATAATAATTGTCAAAACTGAGACAGTTTTAAGACTTCATCTTTGCATTTTACATATCTGCTGGGGTAATTATTGGGTCTATATTAGAACATCAAAGTTTCAAACCTTTGAATATTCTAATATTGAACCCTAATGCAGCGAAAGCTTAAAATATGGAAGCAACAGAAACCCGAATTTTTACCTAGGGAAAGAATTCGGTTGTCCGTTTCTTTTGCTTTGGTATTTTCAGCGCTGTGGTGGAAAGTTACGGGTCGGGTTCAGGTAAGTGTGCGATTCTGTGGATGTGAGGGTTAGGGCGCGGGTTAGGTATGTGTGCGATTGCGTGGACGTGAGGGTTAGGGAGCTGGTGAGGTGAGTGTGCGATAGTGACGGACCTTAGGGTTAGGGTTTGGGTTAAGGTAAGTGGATAGTTAGTGGTGTGTGTATAGTTTAGTGTAGGGTTAGGTGTATGTGTGTGGATTGCCATTTGTTTGGTGTGCTTGTGTTGTGTGTATGTGTTTTGGAACAGCAATTTTTTTCCCTACGAAAAAAATCGATGTTCTGACAGTTCAAGATTGTAAGCTTACGCCAACATAGGGTCAATTAATCACTGTTCGCTTTTTTAAGCAGTCGGTGATCTAATACAGACCCTAATTATTTAGGAGTTTACTAACAGGGTTAGACCACGGACTACACGGACCATTTTCAGCTTCAGCCTGGATGTAGCTTTACAAAAGAAAAACAAGTACAGAAAAAGATAAACACCAAAATACCACACAACATAGGATACAAAAGTGCATTACTAAATAGCAATGGTATATAACAGTGGAAGGTCTGTACAACATTGCATGAAAATACAGTACACTTACAATGTCTCTTAGTACAAACAAGTCTTCATTCAGTGTTACAATAACAGGAAGATGAGGTCCGGAATTCTCAGCTGTCATACAAGGTCTATGCGACATTACTTGCTTTTCTGTTGTTAGTGGTAATTTATTTGCTCTATATTTCACATTACAATCCTATTTTGCTGCAGGAACAATTTCACAAAAGGTTCAGAACAAAAATGATTAAAAATACTTATAATATGAATATAAAATACTTATGAGTACAATATGAAGTAGGCAGCAAGCTGGCAATTTTCCTGATGCAGGGGGCTTTACTTACTGCACCCCTTTGCTAAATATATTCCACTTGGAAGTTGCACCATCTCTGAGGAAAGAGGTAATTTAATTCAAGTTCCTGTTGATGAAACAGGTCAGACAAAATCAGTCATGCATCTAACGCTAAAGATCTGTGCAGTATAGTTGTAATTACTTCCTGAAATTTCATTAAATGATCTCTAAGCAAAGAAATACTTTTATATTGTAACTAAAGGCACTTTTTTACACTACCTGACTGTATGCAACACATGTTAATGCAATTTCAAGTAAAGAAAGGTCATGGAATACAGTTTATAATGTACAGGAATGTGAAACAATACAATCAAGCTGCCGTGCATTGTATGGAGGTTTAAAAAGCTTAATGGTTATGTACACAGTATATAAGTAGGGTAGTGATATATTCTTTCACTATTGTCTTACAGAGAATATGGGGTGGCTAGAGGTAACAGGCATTTCGGAAATCTTCATTGTTACATTTCTCATAAATATGTGTAGGACTTAATGAAGTTCTGTTAATATGTGGCACATTTCTACAGGCCACTGCTCTGAAGAACATACATACAGCTCTACGAATGCAAAGAGATACTCATGTAAATGACTGGGAAGTGACTAATAAAAGTCACAGAAAAGTGACAAATTTTGTGACACTCCATACACAATCAACGATTTCCCTATAATCAAGATCTGGCACAGGAAGAAGCAGCAAAGAGTTAATTTGGTTTCCCTTCATAATGATATTACAACACAGCAGGCACCATGCATGTACATGTGTAAAAAAAGATTTTATTACACTGCCTGTACTAGTAACTCTTTATCCCCTCTGTGCTAACAAGGTTCCTCGGAAAAAAAAATTTGAGTAAATCTACGAAGAAGGAAAGATATGATAGGCCAGTTTCCTCACTGTTTCTATCTCCCATTAGCAATGCTTTTGTGTGTATACACTTACTGCCTAAACTAACCATTTGAGAAGAATTTCCGAATTGGGAAGAGTCACCTAAGATACCTCAGCTTTCTGCTACAGTTAGCCCAACCTTAAATTGGATTACAATGACTGAAGGGAAGGAAAACTACTGCCTTAGGTAAACAGGGTATGTAATATATTCCTTAAATAGAAAAGTAACAGGCATGGCCATAGCAACAGTGTTTCCAAGTGATGCATTATTACTTAAAAGTACGTAAATGTGATTGTTTTCTCAGGGTCTCTCGTGCGAGCATACACACACACACACACACACACACACACACACACACACACACACACACACACACTCCTTAATAAACATGGAACAAAATGTTAATATTCTCAGCTGCTACTCACACAGAGTGATGCACAGAAACCGAATGCCTACTAAAAGAAAGAAAAGATGGTAAAAGGGCAAACATACTCAGAGCAGGACGTAAAGGTACTGTTACAAAGAAAGCCTTCTGATTTCTCTCCAAAGTATTACCTAGAGATCTCCTTTGCAGTGCAATGAAATGATGTAAGTTGATATATTGTACAGTTTCCTAAAATGGAAGGGCATTAGTGACAGAATCTGTGCTAATGCATACACTGAGTTATGACAAAAGTAAGGCTGTATGACATGCTGTGGTCTACACCACAATCAGTATTTCCTTACCCACTATGCAAACCACAATCACCATCTCCCTAATCTCAAGAAATCTCAGATTCTTCCATCAGAGATCCAGAAGCCATGTGGTTTAAAAGTGCATCCATACAATAATGCAGCTCTATGGCTACATGAAGCTGCCTTCCTTAATGCATATATGATTCTTCTATTTATTACATGAGAAACGTTTTAAAAATATAGGTTTGAAGGTGTGATGTAGAAAGATGAAGTCATAACACCACTACATTTATGGCCAGTGTGTTGTGATACAGAAAAGGGATACATTACAAGGCCTTATCTTTAAAGCCTTCTGCTCTGTACTGTTATAGTCGCACTCAGGTTTGTTCTGTCTGCCTAAAGATTAGGGAAAATTAACACAGTAGATACACAAATAAGTAAATAAATAGCAATTCTGCAGAGGTAGGAACCACAAGATTAAAACACTGGGTCATTGAATAATAATGTATTATGTGCCTAATAACTTATTTCTAAACGAAAGGATGATACAACAAACATCCAGGCAAAAAAAGCATAACATCCACATCCTTGTAAGTACTGGAATCTGTGCCAAGTCTGACAAGTGCCAGATATGAAAACATAATAATAAACCAGCTGAAGGAGTTTCTGCTGTCATTCAGTCTCTCTGAATACATATGTAGGTCCAATAAATGTACCTGTTAGGTCATCCTAATGGCATTAATTCTTTTCTGTCTAGATGCTTTAACTTAATCTTTTTACGTTTACTCCAGGGGTTCTGGAAAGAACCTGTTAGGAGTATCTGCTAATAATGATAGTTGTTCCCCTTTTAAGTATGACTGTATCATACCTCTCAACATCTCAGCACAAGAAATCTGGACAAAGCCAGACATAATTGGGGGACAAAGGCCCCAAAATAGGGACAAATTTTAAATATTGATCCTATAAACTTACAAAGTTGCTACAATAACAGGTTTTTCATCTTATTTGTATTTTCTGAAGGATGAAATCTGAAGCTCAAAATGTCTGTCATTACTTAGTGCTTCAATTCTCAAAGATTTGCCAGAAAACCACAATTTTTTTTTATCAGAAACAGACCAAAAATAGGAGGCAAAAATCTGGATATTCTGCAAAAATCTGAACAGTTGAGAGGTATGGACTGTATATCTTTCTGTGTAGTAATTATACACCATATATTTTCTCACACACACACACACACACACACACACACACACACACACACACACAAAACGCGCACACATATATCTTTATAGGCATCAGGATCTGTCACATAACACATGCACTCAGGTTCCTCAACAACAGGTATAAATATGACTCTGTCATTGTACATGTGGGTGTGAATGACCTGAAATGTACCTCCCTGGACTATATGAAGAGAGACATGGAGTAGCTCTCAGATTATGTAGCCCAGGTGGGTATGATCCAAGCCCTGAGCAGCATCCTACCATCACCCAGAATTATACCACAGTACAAGCAGAAAGTTATAGATTTCAACAATTGGCTAAGTTCCTGGTGTAATTCTAAGGGGATCCAGTATCTGTCTGCCTGGGATGACATAACTGACAGACATCGATGCTTTGCCAGAGATGACCTGCATCTGTCACCCCTAGGCTTCCGGATACTGGCCAAGGCTCTTGCCACCCCATAGTGCCTTTTTTAGGTGGTGTTCCAAAGACCAAATTACCACCATAACAGCTACAAACAAATCCAATATGAGGGTCATGCTGCTCAATGTTAGAAGTCTAAATCTCAAAATGCACTTGCTCGAAGCACTCCTTAAAATGGAGAACATCAACATTTGTGCTGTAACAGAGACCTGGTTCAAGCCAGCAGAAAGCAACCCTGCACTACCAGGCTATAACTCATTCCACACCTTCTGGCCCAAGAACTTGGACCGAAGTTCCAAAGGCGGTGGTGTTTCCATATTCATAAAGGATGTGCACACCTCTAGACTGGTAACCCAACTTAACGCATCAGAGATACTTAAGGTGCAGCTAACATTGGTTAAGACACTGCTTCAGGTCGTAGCCTGCTACAGGTCGCCAACTATGTCCCAGTACTCACACTCCACATTCCTAAGCACCCTGGGGAATATTAAGGTCCAACCTAACACTCTAATATACTGGTCGACTTCAACTACCCCTCCATTAACTAGGAAAACTATTCATGTACTAATACACTTGCCCAACGGTTCCTGGAATTCATTAATTCTAATGCCCTGGGCCAGCTCATTCTTACCCTCACTAGAGGTAGCAACATCTTTGACCTGGTCATTTCTAACATAGGCGACCGTTGCTCTACACCAATAGTCATCTCCTCCATGGTTAGATCCGACGACAAACTAATCACCTTGGAAATCCACATCCCATCCACCCCCCACAAAGGTAACCACCATGAAAAACTTCTCCAAAGATAACTTTGGGCTTCTAAAAACAGAGGTGGCTAACTTCACGGCACTCGTGCAAATGCAGAATAGTTGCATGACCACCGAATCATATACTGATGCATTGTATGAACACATACACAAATGCATGGATCTCACCATACCCAATAGAACCAAGACGCTCTCCTCCAAGAAAAGGAAGCCAATCTGGTGGTCCCCTGCCATAAACAAACGCTACACCAAAAGGAGGAAACTGATGCAGAATAAGGTAAAGTCCCAAGACTGGAAAAATTCCTTATCAGCCTCAACAAAAAGTTGAGATCCCTCATCAAATCCTCTAAAGCTAGCTATGAAAACAGAATTGGAGCAGATAGTAAAGACAACCACAAGGCCTTCTATAGTTATGTAAAGAATCTCCACAGTAATACCCAGATTTGCTCTGAGCTACTGCACAATGGTATCTCCTATACCGAGCCAACAGATATTGCCAATATACTGGCAGACAGATTCAGTGCCAACTTTACCCCTCTCCACCCCCCCCCCCAAAGGACCAATCACAATACCAGTAGATTGCCAGCCACCCAGTATTACTGGTGCACAGGTTAAAACAGCACTGTCCAAGGCCAAGAATACAGCTTCTATGGGTCCTGACAATATCCCTGGCTATATTCTATATGAACTACAGAGTGAACTGGCACCTCACCTGTGTGCTCTCTTCAATCACAGCCTCACCTCAAGCTTTGTCCCTACCAAATGGTGCACTGCTGCAGTCATCCCTCTCCACAACGGAGGAGCTACTACAGACCCTGGGAACTATTGCCCCATTAGCCTGCCGAGTCTGATATGCAAAGCTATGGAACACATCATGGACCTAATAAACATGGATATAGGGAATCTCCAAACTCTGGGTCCCACACAGTTTGGTTTTGTGAAGGGTAGATCATGTCTGCTTGACTTGGTCTTTTTCTTTAAGTCAGTCACCAGAGCTGTGGATGAAGACAAGGTGGTTCACACAGCCTACCTTGATCTGGCCAAGGCCTTTGATACCATTCCCCACTCAGGAATCATAGTAAAACTCACTAAACTAGGTGTCAACCCCTATATCACTAGGTGGATTGCAAACTGGCACACAGATAGAACCCACAGTGTGAAAGTAGCTGACTCCAAGTCAGACTGCAGACCAATCATGACTGTAGTTGTACGGGGTTCAGTCCTTGGTCTTCTCCTGTTTGGTATCTACTTCTCTGAAATCCAGGCTAACATGAAGGGACTCTGGCTGACAAAGTTCACAGGCAATTGCAAGTTGGGAGCTATTATTAACTCCCCAAGTGATGTTGACATCCTACAGAAAAGGCCTCACTGAGACCAACGACTGGTGTCAGAACCATGGCCTTATGCTCAAAGCCAAAAAATGTGTCATCATCCCCCTTGGGAAAAACCCGGTTCCCTTGAATTACCACATCAATGGTAGTCCACTGAACACAGAAGGCGTTATAATAGATCTGGGAACACACATTGACAGCAACCTCTCTTTTGACCACCACATTGCCACTATGGTCAGAAAGTCCTTCTGTGTAGCACATCTCATTACCAAGGGTTTTGCATCCAGGAAGAAAGAGGTCAATGTCTCCCTCTACTCTTCCCTCATTAGGCCAGTCATGGAGTACAATGCCTCATTTGGCATGTACCTCACTAGACACTTGCAACAACTGTAGAGGCCACAAAAGTAACTCACAAATAGGATCCTAGGCATTAAACACTTGTCCTACATGGACAGACTCAAAAAACTCCAACTATTTTCTGTCTCATATCGCCTACTTAGAGGCGATCTCTGCTTGACTTACAAAGCCATGTCTGGCCCAGCTCTGTTAGAAATGCTACTTCTAAAGAAATCCCAATCCCTCCACACCACATGCTCCAGAGACCTCAACCTCATTACCATAATCAACAGAACATGGAGGGACGGGTTCATAACCCAGAGACTGCCCATGCTCTGGAACAGACTTCCCTTATGGGTCAAACAGAGCACCTCACTGGCCCTTTTCATGAGAAATCTTGATGAGTGGATGGGAAATAGAAAATTCACCCCGGGGATCACTCCAGTGGCTCTACTCGACAGAGGCACTAGGAACTAAGGTCAGGTGGCATGATGCCGGGGTAATCTTATGGGCTAGGCTTGTAAAGGCTCCAGGACCATTAGCCTAGTACACAGCTATGAACCTATAAAAGCCTGAGTGTAAACATGAAAACTTAAGCGTTCTGTCTTATTAACAATGGTACATTAAGAAATGTTATTATTAGCATTTTGGGCCACATGTTACAAAATAGATGAAAAATTTGACTTTAATATATTAAGGAACCATACAATGACCAACAATCAAGAACAAATTAGGTCTTTAAGGCAAGTGGGCAACAACAACAGTATTCAGGGTCGAGGGAGTGAGAAGGTGGGGCATGGAGACATAAGGGCATAGAAAGGGTAGGAAAGTAATCCTAGGGCTTGATCCTTAACAGTTTTATATCTTAACTTCTGTTAAAATAATATTGACCAAACTACTGCATAGGATTATTTTCTTTGAAATACTGTATGTACTGGTTATAGAATATAAAATGGAAGCTGCCATATTAAAAATAATATTTAGAAGAAATGTCTGTGGTGTATACCATCCTAGTTTAAGTGCTGAAGGCCTCAACAATTCGCAAGTATTTTTCACAGGTTGAGATTCAGAAATATGGTCTACACTGCAAGGGGTGAGTGTTTAGAAAAGGCAAGGAAACTTTAGTTCCCAAAAAGAAGAAGAAAAAAAAAAACACTGCATGAGAACCGCATAAGTAATATTGTAATGCACACCAAGCAGGCAATTGGTGCACAGTGCATATGTAAATGAACTACTCTGCATAAATAAGAATGTTAAAGCACTTCACTGATACAGGTTGTCTGGGGAATCTGCATTATATCAGTATTGCAGAAGTAGAGAAGCAGAACAGACCTACTCAACCACCACCTTAAGAAATACACATGCCATCTGTGCGCAAGAGTAACACAGCAGACCCAAACATTGCAGATGTCTCAGTTATTTATTTCTATACCTCTCAATGTCCAAGTTCAAGAAATCTGGACAAAGACAAAAAATGTCAGGGGACAAAGGCCTAAAATCAGAGACAGATTTTAAATAGTGCCCTTATGAATGCAGAATGTTTTGTATTAGCATGCATTTTCAGGAGGAGATGAACTTAAAATGTATGGCATTACTTACTGACAACAACTCTCAAAAATTTGACAGAAATCTACATAAATGAGGCAAAAAATTGGATATTTGAGTAGTATACCTATCACACACACACACACACACACACACACACACACACACACACACAGTACAAACCATAGAACTGAAAGGAAAATATTAGCGTTCACTTGGGACTTGAACCCAAGTCCTCCACTATAATATGCTGGTGTCATACATACAGAACACAAATTAGTTAACAGTTACAACATATGACTAAGCCTCTGATGTGCAACTAGATTCCAGAACAGTGAGAGTAGCCAAAAATGTCTCAACATGCTTTTTGCATGAACTTATTCTGTCTTCTGTGGTTTTTTTTTTTTCAAACACCTTTACTGAATTATCACTTGAGACATAGGCAAATTTACATTCATTAAAAGTAATAACACTAAAATTAACATAAACATCACACCACATATATTGCTATATATCATATAAACTAAGCAACATTACATAAATTATTCAACCCTTACCTTTTTTTTTAATACACGAAACATTATTAAACCATCACTTACTACACAGGCAATCATACATTTATATAAATGAAAACAGAGCACACAGACACAATCCTAGTTGCAAGCATTTTACATCACAAACCATGCTGACACACTCCCAATTGCAAAACATTATACATCACTCCTAATCTACCCAGTCTGTTTCAGTCAAACATTACATAGATCACTGAAGTCCTGCCACCTTTTAAACCTCATTCCTCCCTTGTATGTCTGTGATGTTATTTGCACACGAGATTCAAAGCAGCAGTACTGCGAAGGAGTAAGTTATGAACACAGAATAATTTAGTAACTATGTAAAATGTACTAGTCTTACCTACAAACTAGTATAAACAGCAGTAGTCCACAATGTATCTAGCCCTAGAGTGCATGGAACATTTTGCAATGTGCACTCAAACAGTTATCCAGGTACAGGTGCTGTACCAATGTAGGGTGCACAGTGCTGCCATGCTCTGCACTCTCAGTGAACCCAAGGGCACCTGTGTGATGTTTGTAATGGGGAGTCCCAGTACTGTCTCCCACACTCCTTTATCATGCGTCTCCCAGTGCCATACTATGTACGCACTAAGTCTTTGTTGTTTCCTAGCGTTTCTGCCTCCTCATACCTGCCAACTATCATCCTTCCCTTTACACATCTTGAGGTCTCTTATTACTTACTGAAAGTGGCCAGCATGCATGTGGTCATGAAGGGACCCCCCCAAGCTTCCTGCACATGACTTATATCCTCAGCTCAGTGGCCTAAGCATCTAGATTCACACTCATTTCTAGTTTGGGCCTGTCTGCATTTAAGAATAGACTCAATGTCCTCAAGCTGAGTGACTACAATGACCACTAAAAGCATGGAACTATTCATGGAGGGTTGGGGATTTTTTTCTATTAACTTATCTTCTCCCCAGTGCTGACCTCTGGTATGCTGAAATCTCTCAACAGCAGACCTAATGCTATGTGCACTTTCATGCATGCACACATTTCCCCAACTGCAGCATGAGCAGTTTTTCAATTACACCTAGCCTCTGCCAAGTATCCTACAATGGCCTGAGATATCATCTCACACCAGGATGGTGACTCTGCACTCTCTCACATCCTCTCTAGGAGGCTGGCAGGGCATTACGAATGAGGCCATCTGGCATGCAAGCAAGCTTTATTCCCTTATGCACTACTTGCCCACTTATAAATCTTTTAAATATAGCAACTCAATCTTCCCTGTACAATCAATGCCCTGTGTGACTGCAGAGAGTGCAGACTACTAGCATGATGTATACTATACCTGCCATCACCATGCCCGAGTACTGTACCTGGGTAGAGGTGCACACTACACAACTACAATGATTACTCTACTCCAATGCTGCTCAGGGCACCATTTAATTCACTACATAATGCTCTGAGCATGTACTGACAGACATGGGATAACTATGCATTTGTCAGTACTGTGGACGAGGCACCATCAATATCCTGTCTGGCTTACAGTAAAAAGGATATCTCTGAGTTTGCCCACTGTCAGAACATTCAGCCAAAATTCCGGAAACTGAAATGTTTCATTATTGACAAACCACCTTTTTAAATAATGCTATAAGGAGACTTTATCAGTAAATGCAAACAAAATTGCAGCTCCTTTCTCAAAGGTGATCTTAAAAACTCCGACATCCAAATTTTTACGTATTTCTGCACCCTTTACATATTTCTATACCCTTAACTTTTCCTATCCTACTCTAATATTCTTCTAGACATCTACTTGTCTCTAATATTCTGACCCTCTTCCTAACCCTCACTCTTTGTCCTATTCCTGCCTGATACACACACACACACACACACACACACACACACATATAAACTAATACATATTTTATTATTGTAACACAACCTCTCTGTAATTTTTTAGCATTCATTATTGTATCTACCTCTCTGTGCTATTTAGCGTTCATTAATTATGAATGTGTGCTTGAATATTTTCTGTTGTCTTGTTCATGTAATGGTCTTAACTTTCATGTATCATTTGCTTTTCTTCTCCGGACTTCTGTTGAAAATGGGTTTCTGACCCAGTCAGACTTTTCCAGTAAACAAATGTTAAATAAATATATAAATAAATAAAATCATATTTTAAAATGTGTTTTATATATATATATATATATATATATATATATATATATATATATATATATATATATATAATATATATATATATATATATGTGTGTATGTATACATATATGTATACATTATATGTGTACATGTATATGAAGATATGACTAAACATAATCCTAACTAGGAAGTTTTGTGTGTGAAATGTCTGATGTCAAAACGGTTAAAGTGGTATGTACCATGAACTCCTGCCTCTTAGAGGATTTCAAAGTGTAAAAACAAAATCATAGTTTAAGAAAAAAATGTGTAAGTTCTGAAAAACATAGTTGTTTGGTATTTGCAAAGTGTTCAGAAGAAGTAAGTTTACTGAAACTGAGTTACTAAAAACATAATGCAATTACACTTAAAAATAAATAAATAAAATGCACACTTACGATCTGATGGATTTCTCTTTTAGTAAGCAGTATTCCCAAAAACTCTTTATTCCAAGAAAAAGTAGTATAGCCAAGGATTTGGGAAATGTAAGCATATGCACATCTGAAATGTAGTTAAAAATTCCAGTACCCTGTGCCATTCCCCAGTCTGGTGACCCCATCAACTTTTTAAGTTAAGGCGCAAAATAAATACATAAATAAAACCAAAAGGTCATTTTATACTTTAGGACAAAGAAAAAAATCCTAAAACTCTTATTCCCTATTACAAGAGAAAAAAGTATTTTCCTTTTACATCATAGCACACCACATGCTGCAGTTTATGTCACACATGGAGAGCTGAAGCATTTCAGTGCTAACAGCAAAATCAATACCAGCATGCATTTCTGGATACCAACAAAGCACTAAGACTGATCAGCATCTGCAGATCTTGTTCCCCAAGCAGCTGCTCCTTTCACACCACCCAAGATAGGTCATACCACTCAACTGCTTAGTGTAAGAAATCTGGACAAAGCCAAAAATAATAGGGGTGCAAAGATCAGGGGCAGATTTTAATAACTACTCTTATAAAATGAGAAAGTTGACTGAATATCAGGTTTTGCATTAGCATACATTTTCTGAAGGATATCATAATTTATTGCCCTCAATCCCCAATTAATTGGCAGAAAAAAACACATTTTATGAAAAACAGACAAAAATAGGAGGCAAAAATCTAGGCAGTTAAGAGATATGGCTATGCCTCTGATGTACACTTGATTCCAGAACCATGGGAGTATCCACAACTTCATAAACTGCACACCAAATTCCTTTGCTGCTACCTCTCCCCAAACATAACTACCATTTCCTACAGTATACAGCCTTCACAGAGAACTAAAGTTTTAGTAAATATGCTATTATTATTACACTGGAATCTTTTTAGTGGACAGCTAGTGATATGATGAGCATACATCAGTGTGTATTTTTTACAAGATGGATGCCTGACTGCACCCATGCAAGAGGGATCCCTTTTCTTCTGATAGTCAGCAGGATCCAGAGGTAGAAAGTTATAGCTTAACAAGTAAAATTTCTTTATAAAAGAAATGGAAAATATCTCAAAAGGGAAGGAGAAGAATTTTTAACTTTCAACAGAGGGGAAAAAGGCTACCATGCCCTCCCAAAAGAAATTAATTTAACAATAGATGCAAACAAAGGCTTCTCAAAATATCAGGGACAATATTTTCTCTTACAGTTTTGCTCATTGCAGAGACATACGTGTCAAAAGATTATGTATTCTTCTTTTTCCTGTTTCTATCTTTCCCCTACTCAAGTATAAGACAGTTCACTTATTGTATATTAAATTAATTTGGTTACCATATCACAATGCTGCCAAGTGCTGCATTTAAAGGGGCAGTGAGAGAGATCTCAGTATTTTCCTGGTTAGATATCATATCCTGCTTCCGACTATGTAAAATCTGACAGCTCTCTAGACAGACTAACTGCAGTTTTGTGCTATGTGATGATGCAAGGGGTATTCCTGAGCTAGAGTATGGTGACTTCAGGCCTACATCACACAGTCAAAACAGCAGTGATCATACATGTCATGCAAAATGTATAAATGCTATAACACTCATTACAATAGGAAGTTCAAGGCTGTAGAATTTTGTAACTGTATGCCTTGCCAGATGCCACCTTAGACTGTACCTCCCTTGTCAAGGAGGGCTACACCAGCCATGTCTGGGTTGAATTTATAAATAATCATCAAAATAGCCCCTACATGAACAGCATGTGCACGGCTGTATATTGTATCCAACCAAAGAAAACAAAGCCAGCACCTGACTCCTGTGGCATGTTAAAAATTTAATGCATAACAGATGATCAACAATGTCACAGTACACCAACATGGTTGTACCGATTTCAGCCAAAGCCTTCTTCAGCAACCAAACTTGATGGAACCAGATACATACGCACCTAACATTATATCTCTCTTTTATAATGTGGTCTTGAGGCGCCCTCTAATGTACATACAATTATTAACATATACATATAACAATACTCATGCTGAAAACACAATTGCCTAAATACAACCCAAACCAAATATGAAAGTTTTCCAGAATGCTGTTCTTAGTGATTTACATCTGCATTTGAGTAAACATGACATGGTGAAGGATAATTTGGACAAACAGCAGAGATTATGTTTAGAGAATCTTATTAATAAGGATATTGTTATTGTCTCTGCAGATAAGGGTGGAGCTGTGGTGGTTCAGGATTTGGAGGACTATGAAGCTGAGGGTAAGCGTCAACTCCACAATATCACTCACTACCAAGAAATGATTGTTGATCCAACTATGAAATTTAAACAAGATATTGATCACTTCCTAAATCTGGCAGAAGATGAAGGCATTATCTAAAGGTAGATTATCCTAAAAAGCAGTATATTTACTTCCTGCCGAAGATCCATAAGGATCCCAATAGACCGCCCTGTAGAATGATTGTATCAGGCAGAGGCTCTCTTATTGCACCCTTGTCTGAATTTCTTACTTTATATTTAAAACCACTTTTGGTTTGTATACGTTCTAGAATTCAGGACACGACCCAGTTTCTCTCTATCATTTCCGATACGCAATTGGAATCGGACTGGCTCCTATGTACATTGGATGTCACCTCATTGTATACCAACATTCCCCATTGGGCGGGATTAACGGCCTTGCAATATTGGCTGGATAGAGCCAATATATATAAACTTGGCTTTAATACGCTTCTTGTTTGCATGGCAGAAAATGTCCTGACTCATAATATCTTTTATTTCAAAGATAGATGCTTTTGGCAACTTCAGGGTACTGCTATGGGGACATCTTTTGCCCCCATTTATGCGGACCTATTTATGGTGTATGTGGATGAACAGTTGATATATGATACTAGTCACAACATCTATATCAATGAAATGGACGTATGGAAAAGATATCTTGATGACTGTTGGTTGGTGTGGAGAGCGGATGCAGAATTCCTTATGGAATTTTTGGAATATTTGAATTGTAATATGTGGGGTATTGAGTTTAAGTTGACCTATTCTAGATCTGATATAACTTTTTTGGATGTGTTAGTTAAAAGAAAGGATTTGGACACTCTGGAGAGTGAAGAATTCAGGAAATTTCCAAAATTCAATACCCTACTACATGCCATCAAGAATATCCCAAAGTCACAATTCCTTCATATCAAAAGGATTTGTTCCAGTTCTTCCACATACGACTTTTATAGAAGTGATCTTTTATCTAGGTTCAAGAGCAAGGGGTATCAAGGGGGTGACATCACTAGGGCCAGCCGGTTTGCTAATCAACAGGATAGATCTGAACTATTGTCATATCGGGTTCGAGATATGAAAAATCACAGACACTTAGATTAGTTACAACTTATGGGAGAAACACTAATAGTTTCATGAATATCATTCGTAGACATTGGCATCTATTAAGATTGGATGATGTTCTGAATAACTATATTGGGGATCGATGTCTCTATTCATCTCGGAAGGGGCGGTCTTTGGGATCCTTATTTAGTCATTATAAAAAAGTTTATGAAAAGAGTTCACGTTCAATTATACAAATCAGTTTGACTGGCCAATCAATATTGGGTTGTTATTCATGTGGTCATTGTACTTATTGTCCTAGGGTGTTAAAGTCTCACAGCTTCACTTCACATAATTGTCCACATGTATATAATGTCCCATTTTTTGCCAATTGCAATACTACTTGGGTTATATATTTAGCCCAGTGCAATTGTCAGGCATTTTATGTTGGACAAACGTCCCGTCCTTTTAAGATAAGGATTGGGGAACATCCGAGTGATATCAAAAATAAGAAAGGTTCCAGTTCTTTATACAAACATATTTCCAAACATTCAACGGGAATTTTTAGTTTTATGGTCATTGACCACTTTAGGGTTTAGGAACAAGAAGCCCATATATTACATGAAATATCGACTAATAAAGAAAAAAATGTGGATTATCAAATTGGGGGGCTCTTTTTTTCCCCTGGGTTGAATGATCAATTCTGAAACATCCCAATTTGAACTATGCATTTGCATTCATATTTGGTTTGGGTTGTATTTAGGCAATTGTGTTTTCAGCATGAGTATTGTTATATGTATATGTTAATAACTGTATGTACACTTAATAATTGTATGTACACTAGAGGGCGCCTCAAGACCACATTATAAAAGTGAGATATAATGTTAGGTGCATATGTATCTGGTTCCATCAAGTTTAGTTGCTGAAGAAGGCTTTGGCCGAAACCGGTACAACCATGTTGGTGTACTGGGACATTGTTGATCATCTGTTATGCATTAAATTTTGAACATGCCACAGGAGTCAGGTGCTGGCTTTGTTTTCTTTGGTTGAATTTATAAATACCCATTCAATTATCCAGGTCATATATGAAGAAAGATAATGTATCTCATTGTTTATCAGTAAGGAGAGCCTATTGCAGAAGTTAAGAAGATGATGAGTAATAAATCTGTTTCTCCATTTTGTTTTATTGATCTGCTGAAGCAGGTTTAGATCTCTTGATCTGATATTTCTGAGACTGATTTGTGAAGGTACAAGAGATCCTGGTCTACTGGGTTTTTGATTGTTCAGAAAGGAAAGCACAGGTAGGTCTCCTCTGAAAAGCCTGCAAGACATAGAAATGGATAGTGGTTCTTGTTTTTTTCTTGCAGCTTGGAGATTCTAAGCCTATTACCCTCTGTTAGGAACCTGTGGGGTCATTCTGTTTGATATGTTTCGTGAGGTCTTGTTGCTGTTTGTGTATGAAATCATCTTTCATAATGGAATGGTAAAATGACAGCATAGTAGATTACAAAGTAGCATCCTTTAAGAGGAAGGATGAAACTGCAGTTTGTATGTATGTACTTAAAAATAGCCAAGTTACAAAAAAATGTTTGTCACATTTATGGAAAACAAAAAATGAAAGTGCATTTAGGCATGACCTGCCCTTGAAAAAACCAAACTGGGTTGGGTCCAGTGTCTGGAGGGTTCCTATGTCATGACTGATCATCTCCGTGATATTTTTTTCAATGGCTTTGCATATGAGACTAGTAAGACTTATGGGTCTGTAGTTTCCAGGGTGTGCAGATGACCTACCTTTGTGCAAAGGAATACTGTTGCTGCTCTGCATTCATGAGGCACAAAGCCTGTCTGGAGGCTACAGTTAAATAGCAATTCTAAGTGGCCTGATAGGTTATGTTTCATGCTACTTAAAAGGCATCCTAGGATATTATCTGGGCCCAGTGATGCAGTGCTCTTGGCCTTAGACAGAGCATTAAGGGCCTATTCCTAGTGAAAGCAGGGGGAGTTATACTTGATGGTATTTCCTGAGGGAAGGTTGAAGGGAGAGGGGTAAAGCTGGAATTTAATTTGTTGGCCAATAGATTTGCTATATCTTCTGGATCAGTATAGGTGGCTGCAATAACAATAAACTCTGCAAACAACTGTGTATTGCCTTTGAGGATGTGGACATCACTAAAGAATGCACTGTGGTTGTCCTTGGCCTAGGAGGCTAAATTTACCTCATATTTGGCTTTGCTAGACTATTTGTCCTCTGAGGTGTTTGTTTAGTTTGATGAGACTGGTTTTATCCTGCTGGGTGCTGCACCTCCTAATTTTTGCCCAGATTTTCTTCCTTCTATTAGACAGCCTATTGGTGTTGTGATTACACCAGGGTGGCTCGTTTCTGAGTTAGTTCTGTACTTCTTCCTGTTGGGTACAGTTGTCTCTATGCAGTCATGCTTGTAAAGAGTTTCTGTGAACAGTTTCCCATATGCAGCAGAGTTTTCAGGGTTTATATGGGCTTGAAAATTTGCCAGGTTATCACTTAATAGCAGGAAGTTACCGTTAGAATAGTTCCAGAATATTCCAGGGTTAGCTGAGGTTCCAGTTTTTATTTTTACTTCAAAAGGAAAGCATTTAGTGGTCTGACTTTACCAGAGAAGACATTACACTAGGAGGTATGCAGCACTCTCCCATATTAGTAAGGACCAGATCCAAGTATAGTAGCATCCCTGGTCAGTGTACTGAGAATTTGGTCCAGGGAGTCTGAGTTTACAAAATCCAGGAATCTCTGTGCCTGTACATTTGGTGTTGTATACGATTCCAAGTTAATAGTGGGGAAATTAAAGTCACCCATGAATATGGTATTGGTTGGATGATACATAAAACAGTGAACAAATATAGCACACAGCAAATACATTTAATAATTTATATTTGCATAAAATATAATTTATATAATATAAATATAAATATATTTATATTTAATAAAATACAAGCTTTCATATAAAAAATGCTTTGTGAAGTACAAGAAGAATCATGCCAACACATCATGTATATATAAGCACCAATTAATGCAATCGATTAATTTAATTAATACTTAATGAAGCAAACCTCTTTTCTTTAAAACAGGTTTAAAGGAACACCATTCATTAATACCAGGGGTGTGCATAACATTCAACCCAGTAATCCTTTTAAACTTGCATATCTCAGTTCTATTTAAAACATCACTCCCTTGATGCCTGTTTGAAACAACTGCAGTAGTATAAACTTAAAACTGTGTACAATACCATTTTAATTTAATATGTTTTGCTAAATTACATTCATTATTTTTCTTAATATCATACAAATGTTCAGGTATTCTATCACATAAATGTCTGTTCCTTTAAACCTGTTTGTTCATTGTTTTTTTTTTTTTTTTTTGAACAGTTAGCTTTATTCCAGTAGCACTGTTTAGTGCTGTTTATTTGGATTTTGAAGTTTACATACATATTATGGGTTTCTTGGGTCACGGGGGAGGGGGGGCTATAGCTTGCAAGGAAGTGCTATGGGATTTTGCCTATGGTGATTTGAATGTGGAGAAACTCAAGTGCATTGTCCTGTTTGCCCAGACTTGAGGTATATTTATTTTTGATATAGATGTCAACAAAAAAAAACTTTATTAAGCACCTTTGTGAATAACAGAAGTGCTTAACATATTGGATTGTGATCAGGTCTCCAAATATAATCAACTTATTACGTTTGAAACAGATCTATTCCAAACACCTTTATTGAATTATTACTTGTGACATAGACAAATTTGCATTCATATAAAAGTAATCACACGATAAATAACATAACAAACATTTTACTTCCCATATATTGCTATACATCATATAACCTAAGCAACATTACATAAATTATTCAATTCCTGCTTTTCTAATTTCAAACAAAAAAAATCTTTATTAAACCATCACTTACTACACATGCGATCATACATTTATACAGATGAAAACAAACCACACCAACACAATCCTAGTAGCAAGCAATTTACATCACTGACCACACTGCCCCACTTCCACCATCGAATAACATTTCCACTGAATGGCTAAACAGTGAACCCTAATCATCGAATGTTCATTCAGCAAACATTGTTCATTCAGCAAACATTGATTTCAGTGAACAGGAAAGTAACTAGTTGGCCAACACTTCCCTATCTGCCCTTTTTCCAACTGTAGTGGGTCTTGGAGTAGTATATATGGCTGGGGGGTGTGGGAGTGAAACCCCCCACATTGTAGTGTGGGGGTGGGTGAAGCCTGTCACCTAGGTAGATTTAAAATGTGCTTTTAGCGAGATGGGAAAATATTGGCTAACTAGTTACCTTCCCTGTTGAACAAGTGAACAGTCACTGAACAAACGTTTGATGGTAGTGAACAGTCACTGAACAAATGTTTGATGGTTCGGGTTCGATGATTAGCCATTCAATAGAAATGTTCTTTGATGGTTAAACATACACCTGTGTGAGACATACAAGGCCATGTCAAACCCAGAGCTGATGGACATGCTACATTTATCCCAATCCCTCAGAGCCACAAGCTCCAGGGATCTAAACCTTGTCATCACAATAAACAAAACATGCTGGAGGGATAGGTTCCTGACCCAGAGACTCCACAGACTCTGGAATAGACTGCCCATACATGTCAAGCAGAGCGCCTCTTTGGCCCTGTTCAAAAGGAACCTTGACGATTGGATGGGAGAAAGGAAATTCACCCCGGGGAAAATGTCAGTCGCCTTGATAAACAGGGGTCCAGGGAAGTAAATAGTGTGGGAAGAAATAGCAAGGAAATTGTTATGGCTAGGCTTGTATAGGCCCTAGGGCTGATAGCCTAGTACAAACCTATGAACATGGATGCCAAGAAATTCAGCTCATTATTGATGCTTGAGAGAAAGACATTGACATTCATGTGGAGAACACATAACAGAGGGTTATGATCAGAGACCTGACCATACTTACATGATTATATGAAGCTTCATTCTCCTCCTTGTCTTACCAGTTACAAAAAAAAGGGGAAGCTTCATAGGTTACGTCTTAGGGTACTGATCTAGGAGGATCTGAAGAAGCCAAGCTATATATTCTCATGACAGCTTTACCCTTTATATTTTGTGTATGAATAATCCACAGGTTAGCTGGACAATGATATGTCAGAACATTTAGTTCACACAGCCATTGAATGTGCATTAGGATTGATAGGATTGGGTCTTTTGACGCTATATACTTGAGGCAATTGTCACCTCTTATTATGATATCAACAAAAGGGCCACGGCTTTGAAATGGTCCTTGCATTGCTTGTGATTTAATCTTTTTAGTCAAAAAGCATTGTGATCCCTCCATCAGTACATACTGCATATCTAGACCGCCAGCAGTTATATACTGAATGAGACATTATATTCAATGACTGTCCTGCTGACAGCCAAATACAGAGGAGTGATTACATCCCTGGACCTGGACACCACATCATTAGATATAAGCTGTGACATGAAAAAGGGCTTACATACAATAGTGGAAACATGGTGAGCAAAGGACAGTTAATTGTCAGCAGAGCCTTCCAGATCCCCAACTAGGGGATCAACTTTCAGGGGTGTGCTGTCAATTGGATGGTTACAGGGTAAGCTATACTTGCCAAAAGATACAGTTATACATTTCTTGGCATTTAGTTTTAGCCAATGGTTTACACACCAGCAATTTGTTTGGAAAATGTCCTGTTTTGAGTATTTTGGTGTCCTCTGGGGAGGTTATAGGTTCATAGGTAAGTACTAGGTTAGCTGCTCTTGCAGCCATTTTAAGCCTAGCCAATTTCCCTTTTTCTACTTGAAATAACATATACAGTTGGTTATAGACTGGTCTTACCCATCCCATGGTCGATAATTATATACTACACCTAACAGGAATAACTAGGATTATACCATAGATAATTTGAGAGGACCCATACATGGATAAAAGATTTAGGAGCTGCATCTGTCAATTAGTAGTATATTAGCAGTACAAGGGACAGTACAGGGTTAAGATTTCTGTATTATGATGGTACCAAGTTAACAGTCATTTGCAAATTTCATCAGCCATAAATCTTTTACATTGTTTTTTGACCTCTGAAAAGTTAATACTAAAGAGGACTGAATCCTGGGGTACACTGCTAGTGACAGTTATTTTGGTGGAGACAGATCCACCCAACTTAATTTCCTGGGTTCTACTTGTGATGCAATTTCCTATCCAGTGAGTTACATAGGGAGTTGCATTTAGCTGGGAGAGTTTATCTACGACACCAGTTTAGACTAACTGTGATCTCTGTGTGCTCTTAAGGGAAACTGCACTTTACTGTGTATATTTGTTATCCTTTCCTCTCATATGAGACATCCTCTCTGGTGTTAGTGGTGAGGATTGAGGCTCCTTGATTGCTGGGCCAGGGCATGGGTGTCACAAGTAGATTGGCTACATCCTATGGGTCCAAGTATGTAATATTTACTACTAGCTCTGTGTAGTGCAGGTCATTGTTTCTGAGATTCTTAAAATAGTTAAAGAATGCTTTGTGGTTATCCTTAGCTTGGGATGCTATTTTTACATCATCTCTTTTTTTTTTTGTTGATATGATCAAGACCAGGAGTTCTTTGATAAGTATAGCAAGGGTGTTATTTGCACTTTGAAAGTTAAATTTACTTGTGTGCGCAATATTTTTGTTGTTGTTGTTTTAATACAGAGCCTGTTTCTATTAGGGTTCTACAAAAGGGGGTTATTTTTAAATGTAGTCTTGTATTTCCTTCTGTGGGCAAAGAGTCTCTGCAGCTACCTACATGTACAGATAATTTGGCAGTAAAGGATACTGCACAAGCAGTGTGGTTGTCAAGGCAGAAGGGGCTTTTGAATTTAGTTAGGTTATCACTCAGTATTAGCAGATTAGCCTTGGCATAATCTCTGAATATGAATTTATTAGAAGATGCTTTCATCGTCAGTCTTAATGTGAAAGTGACTGAATTATGGTCCAATTTAACCAGGGAGAAAGTTAAAACTGGTGGGGACCAAAGCTGCCCATTACTGGTAAGGACCAATTTTAATATTTTATTGCCCCTGGTTGAGGCATTTGATGTTGGAGAGTGTTTTATTGGCTTTGAAAGTGCTTAACCAATCCTGTCACACAGCAGCAGATCTCTCAACTTCTAAAAGTAAGAATTCTAGACAAATAAAAAAAATAGTAGAGGGTGGGGCAAAAGATTACAATCAGGGACAGTTTTTAAATATTGTTCTAATTCAAAAAGTTAATAGAACAGTTTTTGTATTAGTATGCATTTTCTGAACAATAAAAAGTATGACATTTTAATGTCTGGCATTACTGACTACAATCCTCACTGATTATCAAAAAATCAAGAATTGTATGAGGGACAGGGCAAAAATACGAGGCAAAATCTAGGGTGTTCTGTATAATCAGGGACAGTCAAGAGGTACACAGCAGGCATAAGTGAAGTACTCCTCTGGCAGAAGATAAAACATTTTTTAAAAGTGGTTACAAAGTGTGGCACAATGAAGTGTCTACATGTAGCAGAATGAGGGCCTAACAGCTTTTAAAGTCTCTTTTACCTTCTGCCTCTCTCCATTTTTAGCCCCTAGCACGAAACACAACCATAACAGTGCTAAAGTCGTACTTAACAAGGCTTTGTCAAGTACCCCTAGGTGCTTTTAAGATCAAATCTCATGTTAGGGAAGGCAATTAAAGTGTACTTTTTCCTGAATTCAGAGTGTAACCCAAGTGCTCAATGCACCACAAAGTTTTGGAAAGCCCCTTAAAGCACTGTTGAGCTCTAGTCTCATGACAGAGCATTAACACCATCTAACACAGAACAATGTCTTAAGTTTTATGAGCTGAAATATATTTTGCTGTCCCAGGGGAATAAAAGTGAGGCAGAGTGAAGCATCTAGCTTTTAAAAGCACTTGTTCTTAAAGGGACACTTTGCTTCACTGAAATGAATGTTAAATGTATTACAGATGTCATTGCACTCCTACACTTTTTTCACTATCAATACACTGGGAAGAGTTAAAAATTCACATACTGCACAGAATTACAATTGGTGCTCTCTGATCATAGTTAGCTAGTTATGTGTTTTCAGCAGGACTGTCCATATTAATTTTGCTTTGTTGTCAAAGAGAATTTGACAACAATGTCTCAAACAAATAACATGTTGGTTATAATCTGAGACATGTTCATGACACCCACTATTAGTACCTGGAGCTTGCTTAACTGCCAGGGAAAATACACCTGCTTTAACAGAATTTAAATGTATGGAAAGTCTCTCCAAGTACCAACAAACAGTAAGTTAAGTCATAACTATAAACAATCTTTAAAGTTTTTGATGTATTTATGTAAACAGAGAATAAGATAGTCACAGAAATTGAAAGTAGTGTTGCTTTAGTCATTTCCTTGAGTTTTAGGGTCCAGATTGAGTTTTTCAATAAGTAAATAAAGGAATGTAGTCTGGGTGTGGCAGAAGTGGTGGCTACCCAAGGTGCAGCCTGTCAGTAGGTGAGATCAACAGTCTTAAGGCAAGAGTGCAGGACCATGAATCAGCAGTCACTCATGTCTGGCAGGCAGTCACTAAGCACTTCCAAATGAATGAGTTAATGAGTTAAGATATCTGACTGATTAGACTGCAATCTTTGCCGTTTTGCAGTTTGGGGGAGGTTTCCTTTTTTTTGTTCTCCAACTTTGGATTGAAGTGATAGTGTGTAGAATTCTCATGTCACCAACTGATCTAGGTGCAGCTCTGATTACAGACAGAAGTCATGTTTGCAATGGAAAATCTGTTCCGAATTTACCCATTTGTTTACTGATGAGGATTCCAGTGCTTGATAGGCACTTATTTTATATGTACATACAATGTGTTGTCTAATAAAGTAGAAGCTGGTTTTATTCTCCAGTGGCTACATCATCTTCTTTTTTGTGTCTTCTTGGACATGTACATACAACAAGACTTGATTCGCAGGTAGTTAGGCTTATTTCATGACACACAAACACACACACACACACACACACACACATATATATATATATATATATATATATATATATATTTTTTTTTTTTTTTGCAAGGACAAATAGGAGATGCATCAAAATATTTTCTACATGTTGCTGTAAAACTAAAGCTAAAATCATAATTTTTATTGCTAAAAGTAATTTTTAAACATTTGAAATGGTATAATAAAAATACTAAAAATAACAAACTCACATTTAGAAATTTCAAATGCAGATATTTCATTACCTTGCACCTAAAAACTCAATCTACATATTCTAAATTGTCATAAAATACTATAAAATGTCAAGGCTGTTTCAGAGGTTTAAATTTGTACTGATATGCACCATCTGAGTGCTTTAAAACCATTTAAACTTTACTTTCAAGACTGTCAATTTATGTTGTATTACAGTTCTATTAAGTGGTAAATCTCTTTCCTGTAGTTGTATGATTCATCTCCTAAGCCTCCATTTACCAAATGAATAATTCTGAGCAAATGTGTTAATCAGACCATGCTCCATGATTGCTCCTGAAAAGAGACAGTTCTGTCCATTGGGCTTACCATCTAACAAAAACAAAAAAAAAAAAAAGAAAGAAAGAAGAAAAAAGGTATCTGTTATGTGGATGATAGCAACAGGATATCCACTGAAAGTGAAAAGATACCACAGAGCCGTCATACAAAGACATTATTTAAGAAAAGTAAGTAGTTTTTTTCTTAAACAATGTTATTGTGTAATAGCAATAACTGACTCCGTGGTGTGGTATATTGAAAATTTATCCATGGTTGGCTTTGTTTAATCACGAGGGCGAAGCCCACATGATTAAACCATACCAACTGTGGGTAAATCTTCAATATACCACAACTATGGAGTCGGTCGGCCTGATTAACAAAGTCTTGGGGTCCTGCATCGGTTGCTGTCCCTTCTTCCATGATGTCATGTCGTCAGGGGTATAAAACATGCAGCCGACGCCATTACATCAGTCTTTCTTGCCGTGCGGTGCCCGAAGCAGAAGTAGTTCGCAAGTGCCGGTCGGCCGACACCTGAAATTTTCGTTTTCGAGTTTCAGAACCAAAGTCTTCAACTAAAGCTAAGTACCCCATTGGGGAAACTATTTCTAGCTCCTTACCGATGTCAGTAAAAGTTAATAATTGCATTACTTGTGGAAAGCAAATACCTCAAAAAGATTTTCATTCGTACTGTATTCCTTGCCTAGGCCCTGACCACAACGTACCTTGCTGTCGGTTTTGAGCTTTATTTAAATCAGCGCACTATCCATCTTCTGTATATTTTTGCCTCTAAATATTTTGGTTTTCGGTTTAATTATTCATCCATCCACAACCCCTTTTACCCATTTGTTCACATGGGGTCTGGGTCATCGAGCCAATGTCCACACTGCAGGGTGACTAGTCCTGGTAATCAGTAATATAATTAACAGATATTTTGAACCAAATAGCAACAAGCAAAACATATATCTATGTCATTTAATAGTAATTTTTTGGTGTTCTGGTAATTTAGGCTGCCCTTTCTCATAGGTCTTGTGAAATTATATTTTGTGCATGTCACCTCAATTCTTTAGTGGGTATGGCAGTGTGGGAGCCGTTATTCGTGGGATGCATCAGTATTAAAAAGTGACTTAAATGTTGAAAGTCTCAAACTAATTATAAAACATTTATTATTTGTGATTCATAATAACTATCAAATTACATTTTATCTACATAAAGCAGCCCTCATATGTAAGAGACGTAATGATTTAAAAGAGAACGGTGCCCCACATGGAATACACTTATTTCTGATACTTCTGTAACAACATCCAGTTGTACAATAATAGTTCGAATAGAGTCTTTTGGTACTGAGCTAGAAGTAACTTGTCAGAAAATAAGGTCATATATTCAGTTATAGATTAACCCTTTTTTAAGCTGTCAAGTTATAATTAAATTAAAAATCAAGTTAATTAAAATTTAAGCCCTCACAGCTATAACGTATGAGCTGTTAATGAGCAACTTCTGGTTGTACCTCTGTCATTTTTATCATCCTCAGTACTCCTCCAAAATACCATACTCCAGGTGGTCATCTGCCACAGAACACATAACCCTAAAATGGCTGTGGAAATGACCCACCTCTTACAGCTTGCAGACGACTGTTCTGGTCTAGGCCGGTGTCCAAATATATACTGAAATGAAATGTCATGTAACATGGCCAAGGGCATATCCTCCACCAAATATCTTAACAGTTTACTTTTCTATCTGTATACATTAAACAAAGTCCGAGTTACATCAACCAGTAGAGCTTAGATTTTTGCATGTCTTATCCATAATCTAAGTAAACCACCTGCAGAAAGTAGTTCATGATTTACAAATGATTTTAGCATAGAGTGTTTAAACATTCTCAGTTAAAGCAAAATAAACTAACAGCAACAAAGATGCTCAAAATCTATCTTTCTGATAGTGACATAAATTAAGTACTAAAAGCCTGTGAAAGCATGACCATTCAGTAGTCAAGGAGGTGCAGTCAGTAACTCCACATGTGCACAGAAGTTTGCTGCCATCAAGCAGTGACTGAGACAGGGAGGGAGCAAACTGAGATTGGCTTGTCTTCAAGGCACAGATCCCTTAACATTTAGCAAACACTAATTGGGCCTGCGACCTGCTCTGTTCCATCAGAAGTACAAAGGACAACATAAAAGAGGAACAGGTGAGGTAAAAGTACCTAACAAACATGCTGATATAAAGAAATTAGTATTTTCAGGGGAAAAAAACAAAACAATCAATGTATTTATGCTAAGTGCACATCAGCAACAGTAGACAACAAAATAATAAAATGAGGGAAATAGTATAATCACCAAAACCACTGCGGTCCACACCAGAACTTCCACTTACTTCAGTCACCATTGCCTGTCACTACTGTTTACAGAAAGCAAGCACTGATAAAACAGGCTGTCATGAAAAACAATACAACTATAAAATAAAACACTCAAGTACGAGGCAAAGGCACACAAAAAAAAAAAAAAAACATGAATCAAGCATTTAACTGTTCAAAACTGCAGGAATGCTAAACAAATTGTAAAACTACTTTTATTAAACTGAAAGGTAACTCAAACAACACATAGCTAGCACTTGCATTTAGACAGAATACAAGTCATTCTTCAAGAATCAATTCTACTGACAATAACTTTAAACAGAAACTTAATCATGTGACCATTACACAAAGACTTCTTGCTCTTTTTAATATAAGCATATTTACATAATATTTATTTATATTTTATTTATTTCTTTTATTTACTGGGAAAATCTGACTGAGCAGTTCTCTTTCTCAGTGGAGGGCCAGGGAGAAAAGTGACATTATGCAAACATTATGGACATCATTTGCATTGTTTCATCACTTACAGTCAGTTTTATTGTTAATCAACAGTTCCATTATTCAGACATTCTTGACATCAGTTACATCATTTACAAACGGTTTTAATTAAAAACAGCACTCACATGGGCTGTATATGATTTTTTTAATAAAAGGAGGTTTATTCTGGGCAATATCAACAGTATGCATAGATTGTCAGGTTTTTAGTAAGACTGTGTTACTACAAAGACTTGTTCAAAATTTAGAATATAGGAGGAAGATGCAATAAAGAGTTAGAGCAGCTGAAAGAATGGACAGAGGTGTAAGGAAGATAAAGGAGATGAGAGGATAGAGTAGGGTATAATTGTGATATTACTTTTAAGTTTTGTGCAGCAGAGAATTATGGCACAAATTCATAAAGCTATATTGGTACCAGTATAACCAGATAAAGATTTGATACTTGCTTTTGAACATAATACATGTCCTCATTTATTCATCAATAGTCAACTGCAGAAACAATTTAAACAAACTTATTCACGTGACTACTACAATTAAAAATCATGCTTTTTCCTAAAATCTGAAAAAAAAACGAAGCATATAAAATGTTGAACTAGTGCTAATCATCTTTCAAGAGAATAATGTTCAACAAGACTCCTCTTGTAAGACTGCAATCCCCAGGTCTTTGCATTACAATATCATTTATTTACAACCTTCATAGGAAATGCACTTGCCCTAAAAGTTATAAAGGCTTAGACTACAGTTGCTCCTTTGTACTAACGCACACTTTAACAGTAGAAACCAATAAAAAATGGACCACAGTCACCAAACACTACTCAAAAACTAAAGGAAGGTGACAGTATGGTGTAAACCTATTTAAAGCAGAATAGTTTAAACAAAAACAAAAAAAAATGAAACAGCAAGTAAAACAAAACTTATACTGAAGAAGTCCTCAAACATGCGGGACAAAAGCACTTAATGTTATTAAAAGTATTTCTTTTATTTACTTGCTGTTCCATTTTTTATGATTATTCTGTGTCAAGCACCTTTAAACCACACTGTCACCTTCTTTTTAGTTTACACACTCTGTAACACTGCATTAAGTATCCTATATAAATAAGATTTATTTGCCCCTGACAAGCCTGTGTCCTTTACTATGCATTAATTAACAATAGTGAGCCGCATTCTTTACAGCCCTAAACAGTTTGCGTCATTTTATAGCTAGTCGATCAGAACAGAGGCCATGTGGAATTATAAACTGCTACACTAAGGAGCTCCTTTGCTACTGACTGGGGAGGGATAACTGCTAAAACTGTGCAGAAGAAGCATAGCTTAATGCAAGCTTTTCTGAGACATAATTTCAGTCAGTTACGAGTGGAGGGCTACTAAAGCAGTGACAAGTCCTGGTGCAGCTCTGCTATGGAAATTACCTGACCTCCAAATAAAGTACATTTAGTCTAGATTGTTCGCGTTTCTTGACAGGTGACTCATTTGGATGCTCTAGGAGTATACCAGTAGAAGACTTGCGTACAAGAAAGACCAAAACAAAAAGTTATTGCAGTGTACACTGACAGAGCTGCTTATGCCCTATTTGGCTGAATTGTCATTTGATTATTAGCAGGAAGAGTTGGAAAGTAAAAGGTGACAGTGTAGAAAGATTAAAATAATATTGGTATATGGTGTTTGCCCGAGCTAAAATGAACATGTATAGCGAAACCCTGAATAAATGCGTGTCATAATGGAGACAGAGAGAGAGAAAAGCAGAACATTGGACACAAAGGACTACAGCTTTCCTGTTAGCTACAGTAACAGACAAACAAGGTAGACTAAAAGGGTATTTCTTCCAAAGAAAGTTTCTGGTCCAGGTTTTAGTGTTTCTGCTGCTACTCAGCTACAAAGATCACTATAAACAGCACTGGGAACAGACATGAGAAGGCATTACTTAGAAAACAGCTTTTATTTATTTATTTAACATTTGTTAACCGGGAAAGTCTGACTTGGAACAAAGCCACTTTTCAGAGGAAGCACGGGGAGAAACACTCTAGACATATCTTTGTAATGTGGGAGGAAACTGGAGCATCCAGAGGAAACCCACATAAATGCAGGGAGGACATGCAGACTCCAGACAGGAGGCACTCTAGCCAAAATAATCGAACCAGAGAACCTCTTGCTGCGAGATGACAATGCTGCACGACCTTATGGTAACTCTGACATTGCTGAACTGGTAAAAATTCTATAGAAACATGTCCTCACTTTGTGTAGTCTAATCAGTGTACACATCTACCCGTGTAATGCATTTTTAAGTATTCCTCATGAAATCACAAGAAAGAAGCAGATACGTTTTCAGCTCTGAAGATCTGAGGGGTATCCCATGACAAGTTGTTCAAAAAATACCATTCAACTCTTCATTCATTCTCTGATATTCACTTTATCTTATTTACGATCATAAAGGAGCTGAAAAGTCTGCTCCAGCAAGCAGTGGGTGTAAATCAGAGAATTACAGGATGTGCATGCGTGCGTGCACACACACAAACCTGCACGTGCGTACACACACACACACACACACACACACACACACACACACACACACACACACACACACACTCTGTTAAGTGCAATTTAAAGAATAACCAAGTCCACACTTATCAGTGAAAAAAAGTAAAAATTACAATGAATTGTTTCACAGAGTTAAAAAAACATAATAAAAAATAAACAACAGCTTGTGCTAGCTGATTAGGAAGCAGGGTATGTTCCAAAGATGCTTGGTGCAAACTGTAACATGCTTCACATCTTGCAGCATTGGGCCTCATAACTCCCCTGGGTGGTCTGTTATTTCTCCAATAATGTCCACCCTTCTTGATTCAGTTGAAATAATCTGCCTCTTATCTTCCTGAAACTTCTATCCCTGACCCTTTAACAATCCCTTTTCTTTACAGTGCAACCTTCCTCTTTTATTTGCTTACTCTGCAACCTACTTTAAGCCATCTGGGCATCACTATTTGTCCCTTAAACTGTTCCCTTCTAACTCTTTCCTTCAAATACTTTGACCTATGAAAACTGTGTCTTACAAAATATTTCATACACTAGATTTATGCACTTCATCATGAGCGGACAGGTGATCCGCTGTGACGACCCCTAACCGGGAAAAGCCGAAAGAAGAAGAATTGGCTGTTAATTTTGACAAATGTATACACTGTACATATGTTTTCAGTTTTGGAGGTTTTGTTGTTCTTGCTTACAAAACTGACTAAGCTGACATTGTATTTTGGTTATATCTTATGAAATGCAGGCCTATCTTGTCTTGCTTCTGCTGTAACTCTTAACACGGGTCTACTCTGAAACACAGGTGAACAAATAACAAAAATCCATAAATCTCTTCTCCTCTTATCATCCCAGACAATTGATGTCAGTCGCATCGAAGTAACTTTGGCCTGAAGAACAATTTCTTTCAATGCCTTGAACCTATCTCCTTTACTGGCATCTAAAAATGTATCCCACATTGCAGTACTGAAAAATATGCTGGTTATTTTTAATATGGCAAAGGTAGAGTCTAGCAGTGGACTGTTGAATAAAGAACGGTAAGTACAAAGCCAAATATGATGGAGAGTTTAGTGCAGAGCTGTGGAGATGAATGCATTATGAAGGTAGATGTTTGTTGTGAATCTGACATTTGGAGTTGGACACAATCAGCTTATTTTATTGCCATACCTCAATGGGCAGTCAGATTCATACTGACCCCAGGTACTGCCCAACAATGGATCTATATTAAAAGGGGTCTATATTAAATCAGCGAACACTTAAAATAGCAAACACTGATTCATCAACCCTTTAAAAGCAAAAGCTGACAATCCTGGAGACAAGGAACAGCGATTTTTTTCCCAGAGGAAAAAAAAAATCACTGGGCCATTTTCGGGACTTTGCCATTTTGTCCACTGTGGTGCAATCTCAGAGTTGGTATATTTAAATAGGGGGTGTGGGGGCACAGCCGCCCACTTTATTTTGTGTTTTGAACTTTTTTTTTTTTTGGTGGAACAGCGATTTTTTTACCTGGGAAAAAAACCTCTGTTCCGTGTCTTCGAGATTGTCAGCTTTCACTTTCAAACGGACTATAAATCAGCGTTCACTATTTTAAGCATTTGCTGATTTAATATAGCCCCGTTAAAAGTACTTTACAGCTTGCATCTGCAATTTGATTATGGTCAGTGAGAAATACAGAACAAAATCAGGTACCCAAATATCAAAGACAAGAAATTTAGAACAGAAGGAAATGATGTTGATGTAAAATAAATTATACAAATGTTTTTTATACCTAAGATGCCTAGGTTTACAGCTCATCTCATTCCCTTCTAACTGGAGACCAATCAAAATGCCATCACAATTCATCTAAAGCAGGAGACAGTGGAAAACTTGAACAGACCAAGTTCACTGTTGTCAGAGATAGAAGGAAAGTAACATATTAATGATGAATATCTACGCAGTTTGGGAGAAGCCATTTCCTATACCTAAGCAGGATTTTTAACCTGCAATGAAGAGATTTTTAGAAGTAGAGCTAATACTGGAAGTAAAGAAAATATGATTATTCTAGAAGGCATATAATTACTTTGAAATGGCACATTTAAATTAAATACTATAGGGTAGCTCTTCCTACTAGCACAGCAGTAAAATATATAGCTGTATGACAGAAATGACTTGAAATATTCTCTTCATTTCTGACAGCAAGACAATTGGCATAATTAAACATGGTGGTGTTAGTGCATATATGAAGAACCATTTTAAGGAACACATTTATTTACTCACTTGCTTATGTGCTTTGTTGACTAGATTAGCACCAGCAGCTAACGAGTGAAATTCTCCTTCCTTCTCCTTTGAACAAATGGCTTGGGATCTTTTACATCCATCTGAGATGCCACCGAATATGAGACCATGGATTCATCCAACGAACGGCCCACTTAGGACAGCAGCATTTCCACTTATAATACTTCACTGCAGTGTAAGAAATGGAATATGAATCCAAGCACTCGGTGTGGGAATAGAACCCACAACTTTTTGATCTTCAAGCATCAAAGGTGAATGTGATGCTTTGTTTCTAATCTAATGATTCAAAATTACTCCCATTTCTTAAGAACTGTAATTACTGCAAGCTTAAAGTACTGTAAAACTTTGTTCCATAACATACTGTGAATTTTAATCATCATATTGTATATGTTTTATTGTTGCTGTGCTTCGTCAAAAAAGGTCTCAGGGATAGTCCACTTACATGGATAAAAAACAAAATAAATGAAATAGCATGCATTACCACAAACATTTGCAATATATACATCTTAAAGATCACTATTAAAAGATGTGTATATATATTTGTAGGTTTTAGTTTTTTTATAAGTGTTTTGATAAACTAGATGCCTGCTCTGTGTTTTAGAATTCACTAATGTAAATGCTGCCCTGTATACATTATGTCTGATTCAACTACAGCTACTAAGATTTGTTGAGTATTTGTTTTAAAACTCACTTATTATAAATGCTGCACTGTATAATTTCATGCCTGGCTCATAGGTTCATACTAGGCTATCTGCCCTAGGGCATTTATAAGCCTAGCCACAGTGTGTTTGGCTTTCGCCACCCATTTTAAATTAATTTTGCTATGCCCTTTTTCGAGGTTAGTATACTATGCCTTTGTCTAACAGTGACACAGAAATGATACCCGGGGTAAACCTACGATCTCCCATCCACTCATCAAGATTCCTCTTGAAGAGAGTCAATGAGGGACTCTGCCTAACCTGGACTGGGATTTTATTCCAGAATGAAGGGAGCCTCTGGGTTATGAATCTGTCCCTCCAGCATGTCCTATTTATTTCAGTGCTGAGGTTCAAGTCTCTCGAGCGCATAGCTCAATGGGATTTGGATTTTCTGAGGTGCAGCATGTCCATTAATTCCGGGTTGGACATGGCTTTATACGTCAGGCACAGATCGCCTTTGAGCAGGTGGTATGCCACTGAGTAGAGCTGGAGCTTCTTTAACTGGGCAGCATATGGCATCTGTTTGAGCCCTTTGATCCTCTTGGTGAGGTACTTTTGGGGTCTTTCCAGTTGCTGCAGGTGTCTGGTAAGGTACATCCCAAAAGGGGCACTGTACTCAATTATGGGCCTGATGAGGGATGAGTAAAGAGGCACGATGACCTCCCCTGATCTAGATGTGAATCCCTTCATGATTAGGTGGGCTATATAAAATGTTTTTCTAACCACTTTGGCCACGTGGTTTTTAAATGAGAGATTGCTATCAACTTGGGTCCCCAGGTCCCTAATTACTTCTTCCGTACTTAATGGATTACCGCCTATGTGGTAATTTGTGGGCACTTTGTTTTTGCCAAAGGGGAAGACTATACACTTTTTGGCATTTAGCTTGAGGCCATGGCTCTGGCACCAGTTGTCTGTTTCTATGAGGCCCTTTTGTAGGATGCTTGTGTCGGCTGGAGAGTCGATTATGGCGCCTAGTTTGCAGTCATCTGCGAACTTGGTCAGCCACAGTCCTTCCATGTTGGCCTGTACCTCTGAGAAATATATACCGAACAAGAGCGGTCCCAGGACTGAGTCTTGTGGGACACCACTTGTAACTGGTTTGGGGTCTGACATGGCTCCAGCAATTCTAACCATGTGGGTTCTGTCCTTGAGCCAGTTTGCAACCCATCTAGTGACATAGGGGTTTATATTTAAGCTGGTGAGCTTATCTATAATGCCCGAGTGAGGTATTGTATCGAAGGCTTTTGCTAGGTCCAGGTAGGCTGTGTGGACTACCTTCCCCACGTCAATGGCCTTGGTGACTGTTTCAAAGAAATCAACCAGGTTTAAGAGGCAGGATCTGCCCTTAACAAAGCCAAACTGGGTAGGATCCAGTGTCTGCAGGTCCCCAATATCTTTATTTATGAGGTCCATGATGATCCTTTCCATAGCTTTGCAGACCAAGCTAGTCAGGCTTATGGGGTGATAGTTTCCAGGATCCGTTGAGGCACCACCTTTGTGGAGAGGGACCACTGTTGCTGTACGCCACTCTTTGGGTACATATCCTGTAGTAAGGCTGAGATTGAACAGTAGTTTTATGTTTGGGTTTAGCTCTTCTTGGAGTTCATGTAGGGCGCAGCCCGGGACACCGTCTGGTCCCATTGATGCTGTGTTTTTTGCTTTGGAGAGGGCGTCTCTTACCTGAGCATCTGAGATGTCAGAGGGGCAGCACTCTGCTGGGATAGATATTTGCCCTTTGGGTGGGGGGGGGAGTTTGCGCTGAACCTGTCAGCTAGGATGTTGGCAATGTCTGTGGGTTCGGTGTATTTTTTGTCATTTTGGACTAATTCTGAGCATATCTGGGAATTCCCACCCAGGTTCCTAACATAACTAAAGAAAGCCTTGTGATTATCCTTAGTGTCCTGTGCAATTTTTCTCTTGAAGCTGGCCTTAGACGATTTTATGAGTGCCCATAGTTTTTTGCTAATACTGATCAGAGATGCCTTCCCTTTTTTGGGATTTTGCTCTATCATGTACTAGCTTCCTCCTTCTATTGTATAGTTTGTTTATGGCTGGGGTCCACCAGACAGGACACCTGCCTTTGGAGGATTGGGTCTTGGTTTTATTTGGGATTGCATTGTCCATGCATTCCTGAAGGTGTTCATAGAATGTGTTTATAAAGGATTCTGTAGTCTGGGCCGTATTTTCCACAGGTCCAGGGGCTTTGAAGGATTACACCTCGGTTTTGAGGAGTGTGAAATTTGCTTTAGAGAAGTTTTTCACTGTGGTTTTCTGGGCAGGGGGTGGGGTCGGGATGTGAATATCCAGTGAGATTAGTTTATGGTCTGATCTTACCAGTGAGGGATACACTTCTGGTCTGGAGCATAGTGCCCCCATGTTGGTGATGATCAGGTCCAGTATGTTTTCCCCTCTTGTGGGAGTGGTAACAAGTTGTTCCATAGCATTTGAGTTTATAAATTCTAGGAACCTTTGGACTAGGGTGTTGGAGCTAGAGTAATGCTCCCAGTCTATGTTTGGGTAGTTGAAGTCGCCCAATATAATGGTGTTTGGAGAGACCTTCATATTTTCCAGTGTTTTCAGGAAGGTCGAGTGGGGTTCCTGGGTTTGGGAGAGTGGTCTGTAGCAGGCTATAAACTGGAAGGCAGTTTTACCCACTGTTAGTTGCACATGGATAGTCTCTGATGCTTCGTGCTGTGCCACCAACCTGGAGGTGTGGGTATCTTTGACGAATATTGATACTCCCCCTCCTTTTGTGGTTCGGTCCAAGTTGGGGTGCTCTCGGGAGCCTTGAACCAGGTTTCTGTTACTGCACAGATATCAATGTTCTCCATGCTAAGGAGAGTTTCGAGTGCGTGCATCTTGAGGTTTAGACTTCTGGCGTTGAGTAGCATTACTCTTAGTTTCTTATCCCTTGTGATACCTATGGAGGTGGGTTTGTCTTTTGAGCCTTGCCTAAAAAAGGCACTATGGGGGTGGCAAGAGCCTTTGCCAATATCCGAAAGCCCAGGGGTGACAGGTGCAAGCCGTCCCTAGTGAAGCATCATGGCTTGTCGAGCATGTCATCCCAGGCTGACAGGCATTGGATCCCCTTTGAATGACACCAATACTTAAGCCAATTGTTGAAATTGATCATCTTGTCTTCATATTGTGGCATCATTCTTGGTGAGGGTAAAATGCTACTCAAGGACAGGGTCATACCGGCCTGGGCTACATGCTCAGAGAGCTCCTCTACATCTCTTTTCATGTAGTCCAGGGAGGTACGTCTCAGGTCATTCACACCAGCATGGACAATGACTGAGTCATATTTGTACTTGCCTTGGAGTGACCTGAGTGCTTGTGTTATGTGGCGGATCCTAGCGCCCGACAGGCAGCTCACCGTGACCTTCTCCTTGTTCAGCCTGGTGAGTGGGACGTCAGTGTGCCTGATGATACAGTCACCTATTAAAGTGTATCAGGTGTGTTGTCTAGCCTTAAGGGCTGTGACTGTTCGGCACACTGGCTTTGTGAGCTATGTGTTGCATGTGTTTTGTTTTGGGGTAGCGGTTGCTTGGGTGTCTGCTTTGGAGGTCTCTGCTGCTTAGGCAGATTTTTATTTAGGGCCTCAGAGTATGTTTTTGTGTGTTTATGTGTTTGGTTTGCTGTCATGGTAGGTCTATATGAGACTGGAAATGTAGTGAGTGTGGTTTCCTTCTCCTCCTGACTGGTTACGCCAGTCCTGAGTTGAGAGAGCTTAGCCTCCAGTTTGGCTATATGGTTGCATCTCTCACATGTGTTGGAATTTGTTGGGAGGAGGAGAGGGTTGTCTGTGTACATAAGGCAGTTGTAACATTGCCTCAAGATTCCCAGATTCACCAGCTGGACCGGAGAGGAGATTGACAACTGACCTTTGGACATGCTAGAATAGTATTGGGAATTTCTTTATAACTGAAAAAAAGGGCCAATGGGGAACAAGGTACTCAAGGGGGGTTTGTGAGGGTGTAGTGCTTTTAATTTTTTAGTGCTGACTTATACAATTGCTTTAGTGTGCAAGTGCCAGGCGTTAGAGTAGGAATAGGGTGTTTATTATGAGAACTAGATCAGTTCTAAGGAAAAAAATGAAGAGCAGACTTTGTAGAGCCGAGAATGGTTTAAACCCAATTAAGCGGAGCTGCCTGATGCTGCGCTATGCGCAAAATCGCACTAAAGTGGGTTTTATACAGGGGGACTTGAAAGAGCTAGAAATTGGCCCAAAACGGCCAATAGACTACCAGATTCTTGTCCTGGGAACACTTCTCCAGGGATAGATAGGCTGCTCTAAGCTCCAAGCTCCCCACTGCCACTGGTGAACAAAGAAGCCTCCCTTTATCCAAGAAAGGAAATGGGCAACACAGGAACTTTCCAAAAGTCCAGAATACAGCAAAGCCTGCATTTGGGCTACTCTAGGTCAGGAAAGATGGGAAACAAGGATAATTTTTTTGTTTTTTTTCTTTTTTGCAACAAACAGTGGAAAATGCAATAAATATGTAACAGAGGCTAGCGCACTTGAGTGTGTAGCCTCAACAGGTAAATGCAACAAACAGGACAAACTTTAAAAGTGCAGGTGCAAAAACAAGTACAGTAGTTTTGGCCATCTTACTATGGACCAAGCTATCTTGCTGTGAGTTTTATCCATTGGTTAATGCATTTGTTTGCTTACTGCTTTCCCTGATTTAGTAACAACTTTTTACTTGTCACACATTTCAAATATGCTGTAGTTATATAATGTTCACTGCAACAGGCATAATAGCCTGCTGTGACTGTATGTTCTATGTTCAGACGAATGTATCACTTTTTCACCCTGATTACATATCTGTATTAACTGTTTTTTTTCTAAGTACATTTATTAACTGTAGCAGCATTTTAAAGCTACATTTTATGTAGCATTGCATTTGTACTACTGTGCTAGAGTGAATGCAGTTGTGGTAGTCTTAACAGTTTGTTCATACTGTTTGAGTTTCTCTTTCTGTCCTCTCTAAAATACCTTCATCTATCCTTTGTGTGCTAAACCCCATATTTGGTAACAATTTTTATTATTTTTTCTCTCCTCAGCTATCAGTCAAGTTTGTCTTTTTCATCTCCATACTGACAGTGCACTGTTAAAAGTCCTGCATGCTGCATTAAACAGTTGCAACAAAACTCGCTCATCACACAGCTCTGTTCTCTTACCTTGCAGTATCTCCTTATCTGCAAAGTATGTTGGCTTAGTTTTTACAATTTATAATATACTTATTTAAGGCATTATCTACTGTACTCTCTAGCAAGTTGGTATGCTGTAAAGTAGCTTAGCAGCAAGGAACCCCCCCCCCCTCCATTTCTTAATAGACAGCCTGTTAGTTTCAACAAACTTATGTCTGTTACATGCTGGACTCAAGCCTGTGTTAAGATATTTCCCTGTATCCATACATACCAAATCCTCGGAAATACTTGGAGTCAGTGTTTTATTCTTTGTTGTAAATGTTGATTTTATACTTTTTTATATTTTTTAAATGTTATCTTTGTAATTTGTCTAATTGGAGCTTTGCTCCCCGGGCCTCCGCTGAAAATGGACACATATCTAGTCGTACTATCCCGGTAAACAAATGTAAAATAAAATAAATAAATAAATAAATTGTATGCCTACATTAACTCCACTCTTATTAAATTTGCTGGTGATTCAACCATTATTTAGAAAGCCAAAACAATTCCTGATCTTTACAGACTCCTTTTTTTAAATGTTTTTATTACATTTTCATAAAACATAATCACTACAAAATTAGTAATCAAAAATGTACATACATATTTAAAAGTAAGAAAAAAACACAGCCTGATCAAATACAGAAACAAAGAAAATAACTATTTACAAGAGTGTTCATCAGCCTCCTAGTCATTCTTGTTGTTGCAGGTCTGTTCATTTCCAGCATGTTTCTATTTTTGCTTCTCAAGCAGTTCTT